>NW_006294998.1:2894488-2899648 GCF_000327345.1 Myotis davidii | reverse complement strand
TGAGATAGAGGAGACTTTTAAAAAAATCCTCACTGTGGGATATGTTTCTTTAATTGGTGAGAAAGAGAGAGAGAGAGAGAGAGAGAGAGAGAGAGAGAGAGAGAGAGAGAGAGAGAAACATTGATAAGAGGCAGATTGGTCGCCTCCTGCACACACCCCAGCCAGGGCCTGGGATTGAACCTGCAACCCAGATACATTTCCTTAACCAGGAATCAAACCTGCAATCCTTAGGTGAGCAGGCTAATACTCTAACCATTGAGGTACACTGGCCAGGGTAGTCCTTTCTTTCCTTTTGAATCAAACTGGCCTTGACCAGTACCCTGACTCACCTCCCTCCCTCTCCCTTGTAGATCCACTCTTAATCATTAAGCCCTCAGGACAATTAGGTTCTTTTCAGCATCAAACAGTATTAGGAACAAAGCCTGGGTTCTGTTGACTACAGGAATAGGAAACAGTTTCAGTCAAACAAAAGATAACAGCCAGGTTTCAGTTGTGCCTCAGCCCCAGGCCCAGAAGCGGACAACCCCACAGACCACATCCTTAAGAAACAGAAAGAACTATGCCATGGCTGACATCATGGCCAGACACAATGACCAACTACCCCCCACCCTGGTTCTAAACAATCAGTAGAGACCATAACCCCAACACACTTAGTCACCATGATTAATTATTCCCTCCTCCCCCTGATCCTTACCCTAGAAACCATTGGAGAGCCAGGTCTTAAAACAATGGTCCTACCTGTGACTCTAGGTTTTGAATCATTTCCTTAAATAAACTTTTACTTTCTTTGCTGCAAACCCCTGTTCACGTTAGTTTGGACTTTGATGCATGCAAGTGAATGAAGCACTTTTAAGTTTGATAACAGACTTAACCCTTCTTTATACCTCCCCTCCAAATTGCTTCCACCACAATTTTTAAAAGATAAATTCCTATAGTAATTGAAATATTTACCTACTAGAGATTTACTCTTTAATGTACTATTCATTTTATTAGAATTGTACCATATTTGTCTATGGCCACCAAGTTGCATACATTTTTCAGAATGGGCCCCGATCTGAAAGCGTTAGTCCTATATTTTTAAGTACGTGATGTTCCAGAGAAGAATACCTTTTTGTTTGTTTCAAAGGCATTTATTACTACACAGCAAAAATACTTGGACTAAACATATTTATAAAAACCAACTATTTGGACTATACTTGAATTCCTAGAAGTTGAATCCACTTGAGGTTCAGGTATATATAATGTTTTGCCTGAAATTTTGTTAATTTTTCAGCAATTCCAAAGTGCTGTGATTCCAGGGAATATAAAATAGCTGAAACTCAAACCAGTCTCTTCTGACACATATTAACTACTCTAAAAACAAGGCTGTGGTAGAGGCTTTTATTATTAAGTGTAATTACATATTTCTAAATGCCTAGTGCTGATCTTGGCAAATATAGAACTTATCATTATTTAGACTACATCTTTCTTACTGTGATAGAAGTCTCAGTTGTCATAAAAAATAATACTAATCCCTCTTATTCCCATCCCTCATGGCACTAAAATTATTTTGGTGATTATTTCTCTGTTTAAGTGTTGAGTTAATGTGCTACTTTTTGCACAAATCATCTTAATGTAAATTTTAGAGTGTAAATATTAGGATGTGTGGCATGGAGGAAATAGTATAAGTTCTTATAGAAAGCTAGAAAATTACACAGATACCTTAGGTAGACCTAGACCAGACTTTCCATCTCATTGCACCAAGAGAACAAGTCAGTTAACAATTTACAATGCTCTGCTGAATCCAGGGGGGACCTTGTCCATCAGGCCCCTGGCTCTTGGCACTCCAAACCAGAGTGGCAGGAAGTGATTGTGAATCCTGCCTGTCACTGAAGGACAATGACAGTTTATTGTTTCAGGCAGGACCAGAAAAAGACTTGAGTCGGCAAGATAAATGCTAATATGGGGGTATATTAGCACATGTGCACATTTATATTAAGAAGCATAATTCATTCATTCTTTCTATTAGTAAACATGGGGTAAAAATAATAGATACCCCAAGAAGCAATATTTTTCATAATATCTTTCTGGAGGACTTTTTCTGTGCCAGGAGCCAGCTAAAAGCTCTGCCCTCCTATCTCATTTTACTTTTCCATAATAACGTATTATTCCACATGAAGGATGAAAAAATAAAAACAAGAGAAGAGAAGCCTCCTGACTCCTACAGAGCCTCTCCTAGAACCTCGGTTAGGAATCAGTCTCCTAAGCATAAGGCTTTATGACATCAAACAGCTCTGACTGAGGCACCATACAGCTCACCCTTGAACGATGTAGGGGTCTGGGGCACCAACCACGTGCACCGTCGAAAACCCTTGTATGACTGAAATATTGGTCCTCCATATTTGCAGATTCCCAATTGCAAATAGAAAAAAAAACAAAAACCATAATCTGCAAGTTGGCCTTATTTTGTATTCAAGAGGTCAGTTTTTCATGTTCTTCTCTCTGTCACCTCTGGTGATTAGGACATCAACTAGCCTGTTGCTTCCAAACAGAAGCTTACCTTTATTTCCTGAGTATTCCTAAATTAAACTGAAATACTCCATTTCTGCTTATGTTGCTGGGGTGGGAGATAAAACCCAGTGAATGTACAAACCCCCTCCCATTTTCTCTTCCTCAAAGTTCACAGTATTTCATGGTTCATTGTAAATATAGATTGGGGGTGGGGGTATGTTTTATTTCTGAAATTCTCTAAATAATTCATAGTTCTGTTTAGTTATATTTTCCTTTTACTTAAGGTTTGACATCCAGATCTCTTTGCTCTTAATTTTAATTTATTAAACTATGATTAATGTATAATAACAAAAAACAGTACTCAAGATTTTCTTTGGTTAAAGGGTTGAAATACAAGTCTTTGAGGCCTTAGTTTTTAATTTATTAGACTATGATTAATGTATAATAACAATGAAGTACACATACAATTTTGTAGTATTGTTTTCACAGCATGGCCACAAAAACATATGCTAAATTACTGCTTTTGTTTTAATTCCATGGACCTGTATGAAAGTGTAATACTCAAGTGAGAATTCCATTGCATGGGTGCTTTCTATACTTGCTTTTCAGTTTTCATGAAATACTATAAACTGACAACATTCTGCTCTACTCAACTGTTCTTTTAGAACTCTTTTATAATTATTTTATTTCACTTTTGCCTGTAACTCATCTATTCACTCTATTACATAATGGTTATTGTCTAAGCTGAAAAACGAAAACTGTAGATTTCAAGTTCCATTCTAATAAAAACCTTGGGCATAATGTATCAGATTCCTATTTAACATACATTAATAATTACATTAATATTTAAAGGTAGAGTATACATAGTATGGTGTTCCCATACCCTGTATTTTTTTTATCTTTATTGTTGAAAGTATTAATTAAGTCTCCTTTTCCCCCACTGACCTCTTCCAGCCTACCCTTGCCCACCCAGGCCCTCACCACCCCAATGTCTGTCATGGGTTTTGCATATATGCATATACGTTTATTGGCTGATCTCTTCCCACCCACCCTAGGAACTGAGAGGGGGTTGATGACCCACATGACTCAATGAGACAAGAGGACTGCATGTGAGAACTGGAAACAAGGGAGAGAGTCACAGGGCAATGGCCAAGGGCTAGCCCTTTCTTCGCCCAGCAGCACCATAATAAGTGCTTGGGCTGCATAACTTTTTTTAAAATATATATTTTATTGATTTTTTTACAGAGAGGAAGGGAGAGGGATAGAGAGTTAGAAACATCGATGAGAGAGAAACATCGATCAGCTGCCTCTTGCACACCCCCTACTGGGGATGTGGCCGCACCCAAGGTACATGGCCTTGACTGGAATCGAACCTGGGACCCTTCAGTCCGCAGGCCGACGCGCTATCCACTGAGCCAAACCAGTTAGGGCCTGCATAACTTTTGAAAATGATAACCTCTATTGTTATCTTTGTTTTGTTTGAGATATGCCTGGCTTTTTCACTTAAGTAAGCCTCGAAAATCATCTTTAAAATATCTTTGGATTGATAAGAACCTTGGGGAGAACTGTCAGTAGAAAAACTGAGCTTTCATACAGTTGGTAATAAAGAGAGTCCAGAGCCTGCACTTTACCTGAGAATTATCAGAACTGTCTTAAAACAAATGGAATAAAGTAAGTTATATGACAAATGACTTTGCAACTCTTGATTCTTACAGGTTATCTCTTCATTTTTCTTAAAAGCAAGTTGCCTGACCTCATCTCTAATCTCTTTCAGTGGCTCCTTTCTTCCTCCACCTACTCAAAGTTGAAGCTTCTTAGAGCAGAAAACCACTTAACTCTCCTGTCCCTCTGCCCAGGAGGCACTTTATAGTATCCGGAGGTTTAGCTTTATTGGGGTATAATTGCATTGGCTCCATCACTAAGGAATGTTTTCTTTTCATACCATTAAGTAGCAATCTGTTAAAGTGATAAGGCTAGGATAAATGGAGTTTTAATATGGATTAATTCTATATGTCAAATTATCAATTTTAAAAAGAATTGCTAAAGGCATTTTGAATGAGCAATTTTTATACTAAAGTGAAATTATAAAATCAACAAAATCTAATGGTAATTTTCCTTAGAGTTGAGTCTAACTCTATGCCCATCAATATCATATTGATTTTTCTGAAAAAGCATCTAATTTGTTTTAAAATATAGCTAATATTAATATATATTACTATAGTATTTACTAAACATTTCTAAAACATTTTTAAGAGTTTGAAATTATTTGGACACCATTTTGGTATTGCATATTACTCTAGATAGTTTTTGTTTAGCATTTCATGTATCTCATACCTAATCAATTTTTAAAATAACATATAGCTGCGGGGGGAGGAAAAATGGCAGAGGTATAAATGGACGTGTCCTGTGCTTGTCCTGGAGCAAATAAAGGTGAGCAGCTGAAACGGGTAACATACAGCCTGAATAGGCCGAGGATTTTCAGCTGAGAGACTGTCTGCAGCTAGGAAAGACCGAGAACCCCCAGGAAAAAAAGGACGGTTGGAGACTGCAGCTGAAACCTCTCTCGGTGCACCAGCTAAGCAGCGGAGACTGCGCCATCTTGGATGGTTGTCGCCGGCATCCAGAGATCAGCTACTAACCTGGAAACAAGGGATCTCAAGCAGCGTGACT
>NW_006294998.1:2893996-2894389 GCF_000327345.1 Myotis davidii | reverse complement strand
GCCCAGCCTGACCTGAGAGAGGGGAAGGGGCCCCACAGGGCTGCTGGCAGAAGGGAACGCTAAATATAAGCCCATAGCCAGACTGAATGTAAAAAAGCAGCCTTGGACTCTGCCAATTGCCGGCTGCTTGGTGCCAGGGGAGTGGGCGCGCGGAGACTGTGCGCGCGGAGACTGTGCGTGCGGAGACTGTGCGCGTGGAGACTGTGCGTGGACCTGGAAGGTGGAAGCTTGCGAATTCGCACAACATATCAGGCTCTTGTTACAGTTCCCCTTATATCCGTGCATTTGATTATTAAACCCAGTGCATGGGATTCCCCAGTTGGGGTCATTCGCAGAGCCTGTAGGGGAAAGTTCCTTTTGGGGAGCTTGAGAAACAGCAGGCAGTAACTATTA
>NW_006294998.1:2887340-2889849 GCF_000327345.1 Myotis davidii | reverse complement strand
TGCTTTGCTCTGCTTTTTAAATGATATATATAACTAAATTATTGAACAATAACTCAGTACTACCCCCACCCTTCTTGCTTACACTTAGAGGAAGGACCTTGCATGCCATATGAGTATCCACAGTGGGCACCTATGATGGGCTAGAGACCTTGAATCCCAGGAGGAATTTGAGACCAGTACTTTTGGGCTTTCTATTCTGTTGTTCAAGGGCTCATATGTAGAAACTTGAATGATCTTCTTGCAAATTTAAATATATATTTCTCAAAGGACATGAGCTTGGATAGAAGTGGAAGCAAGGGAAACTGTCATTTGCAAGGACACAGAAAAACAAAATCAAACTCTGTAAAGAGAACAAAAATGAAATGGATTTACCCGAGATCATCTCCTTGGATACCACCAGTTCAGTTAGAGCCAAATTTCCAATGATGACTTCAAAGCACCAGATCATGTAATCTGTTATACAAGGATATAGAACACAAACAAACCCAAAATTAAAATGCTGAGCCTGCCACCTGAGGTCCTTTGGGTTTCCATTATCTCCATCAATTACCCTAACCTTCAACCAAAGTGGACTCCTCAAATTAGTCAAACAGATTCTGTACCATACTGCTTCTCTGCTGTTATTCAAACTCTTCTTTCCAACTGGAATTCCTGCATTCTCATTTACCATTTATTTACTCAGGAACTCAGGACATATATACTTGTTGCTTGATCTGTGCCAATATCTGTGCCTGTCTCAATTCTATAGCAGCTTCAAGAGTGTGGGGGTTAATGGGGGGGGCTGAGGACACATTTGTAATACCTTAATAATAATAATAATAATAATAATAATAACATATAGCTGGTTATTTCTCAACCAAGTTGAATTTTTATATACTTTATAAGCACATTGCATCTGAGGAATAATCCTAAAGTGATTCATAAATTTGCTACACTCTAACTTCCACATATTCTTCAACAAAATCTCAAAGAAAATACAAGTATATACTCCACTACTTTTAAATAGCAAAATAAATAAAACCAAGATCAATAAAAAATGAAGCTATTAAAATATAGGCTAGGAAGTATTCTTTTGAATCTTAAAATTGTTTTAAAAATCTCATTCATTTTTAATTTCTTTAAAACAGAACTAAAATAATTAATTTGCCTTTTCAAATAATGTCTTCTTTCAGAAAAAAAAAGTAAAGCAAAATTTTCTGCAACCATATTTTTTAATTTCTGTTCCATATATGCCACAGCATAAAAAGAGATTTTCATTTACTCAAAGCAAAGTTTGACTAGGAATAATTATCAAATTGTTAGAAAATACTAACTATAAGAAAATTGATAGAAGATAATACAAACTCCAATACCCTTAGATAAATCACATGGAAATCCTTTAGCTTCATTTGGATATACAGTTAGATGTCTCCATTATGTGGAAAATGTAATTGCATTCTTACTAGTAAACATATATTCACTTCCCCAAGCCCTGGGAGGTCATCTTTTTCTGCAAATCAGAAGTCATTTATAAAATTTAAAAGATCTCCACATTTCATATTACCTTTAAAATTTGAAAGCAATAACATGTGGAATTACTTGTCTGTGTCAGAATAATCTATTATTTTTACTTACAAAGACATATAATTTCACTCTTTGCAGGACACATATCATTTGAGGTTTTTGGATTTAGCTGAAACTATCAAAGGTTTTGTCAATACTGTATGATGAAACCAACTTTTTAAAGCATTCTTATTCCCACAAATAACATATCACTCCCCCCCCAAAATTTCTATTCTTACTGCATTTTAGTTTCTCCTGTTTAGTATTAATTTTTACATCTTATGTATATCCTGTACTTATTATTTCTCTATTAAATGTACATATCTTCCCTTTCACTTATAAGACCAGTTATATACAACCTATATTTCATAATCATTCAAAAGCGCTGAGAGTTGCTGGTTGTCATTAATAGTACAGAATTTTATTGGTTTTTTATATATTCCTCCACTCATAAGAATGTATGGCACCTTAACCCAATGAAATTACTGATGCTTTTCTATTTGCCAAATCTATTCAAACAATTTGGTCTTTCTTGTCTGGCTCTCTGACTTATTGGATTTATGTTGACCACCTTTCTCCCCTCTCTTTCAGTGGCTCCTTTCTTTCTCCACCTACGGCTCAATCTTGGGAGCTTCTTAGAGTAGAAATCTACCCACTCCTTCCTCTGCATGCTCTCTAGGGGTCGTCCTAGGTGTTTCCTACTCAGAACTGACTTCTCTTCATGATTAAAGATTTATCTCTCTAGCTTGTTTGGCTTATATTGCCACTTGGCCTGTTATATCAGTTACTCATTCTAAATGTGTACTAATTATACTTTATGTTCTGCCCTTTAAAACTGCCACTCTCTCATTCACATTGTTCCCTAATTTGGAAACATCAATCGTTCAAGTAGATTGATGTAACTAAAAACAAAACTGAATCCTATTCATTTCAGTTTCTCCAGTATTTCCTGACACATGGATGTTTC
>NW_006294998.1:2885634-2887323 GCF_000327345.1 Myotis davidii | reverse complement strand
CCCTTTCTTCTCATATCCAAAATGACTGTATTGATTTCAACAGATGATTCTTGAATATAAGCACTGTGTCATCTCAAAAATCAATATACCTGAATAACTAAAATCCCTCTTCCAGATAATGTCTAGTATGCATTCATTTCTCCTATATCTGTGTACAGACTTGAACATTTAAAACTCCAATCTCAGTATCCCTTTAATTTCTCCAATTTGTCAGACCTCTGTATCTCATTCCTTTCTTACAATTTGAACCCTTGCAATTGATCAGATATTCTTTTTCATCAGAGAGTATTCAAATCTGCTACTTTTCTCCACATCCCTTTCTCCATCTCTTACCCAGAACTGATCACCTTTACTGGTTATTTTTGAAATTTGAAGCCACTGGCCATAAAAGCCATCACCCCCTCCTAATTCCACAGCCACAAGTTGCTACTTGTGGATATGTTAGTGTTGCTTTCCCTCCAGTCTCCAAGAGTAAGGTCTATCCAATGCCAACCTGTCCATGAGAGTCTCAATCCGGCCTACTGCTGAATCCTCTCGCATTTTGCTTTGTAGGTCATATGCCTCTTCCTGTATGTCTCCCTTTCTACTTATTATTTACCCTCAAATCAAATTGTACTTAGTATCTTCAATTTCCGCCTCCCTCACTAAGTTTGATGCTGAACTTGGTCCATAAATTCTGGGTCTTCCCAAGTTCCCATTCTTTTCTAACCTTTTCTAATCTTGATTCTTTAATAAAGTGATCTCATCTCCCACCTATGAGTTAAGAACTTTCAAATCTGTAGCTCTAGTTTTGACAAAACCCATGAATTTCAAGTATGAATACACAACTGCTTACTGGATAAAGTCATCTATATATATAAAAGGCTAATATGCTAAGTGTCCCTCCACCCGTCCAACCAGTCGCTATGATGTGCTCTGACCACCACGGGGCAGATGCTCAAGGCAGGAGCTGCTGTGACATGCACTGGCCATTTACAGAGACAGCAGCGTGGGCCTTGCACCAACAAAGCAACACTTGGCTCCCCCCAAGTGGGACACAGGCCCCGCCACCACCCCGGAGCGACAGCCCACCAAATCACAAACAATGCTGCCATGGTACAAAATGCCACAGCCCAGCCCAGCCCAGAAACCGTGACTGTGGGCACTGGGTAATTACATCACGTAGCAACACCTGGCTAGCAACTAGCCCCCTTGCAATTTCTTCAGCCTAGGAACACGGCTTGCTTTATAGCTAGGTGGAAACATTTCACACTTTAAGCAAATGTCGGTAAAATGTTTTCTAATGCCTCATCTCATTTGATCCTCACAGAAGTCCTGGAGTAGGTAGATAGGAGACTCAGTGGAATCCTATTTTCTTTTCATTAGCCAGAAAATGGAGATTTAGAAAGCTTAGAAACTTGACCTGACTGAAAAGACGAAATGGTTGGCCTTGAAAATGACTTCAGGTTTTCTCACTGCACAGAATACAGTCAAACACTGCTGCAGTGAAATATTTTACCCTTTGTTCTCCCTGCATGATCTGCAATAATAATCTGCTTCGTGTTGATATTTACTGCTGTGTTGTTGACAAGTACCTGAAAGAGAAGTTGGGTGCTTCACTGGGCTGAAAAAAGTTTAGCTACATCTGAAAGCAGGTCTAATTGAGCAGGTTTATTCTATGTATACTAGAGGCCTAGTACACAGATTTGT
>NW_006294998.1:2883370-2885577 GCF_000327345.1 Myotis davidii | reverse complement strand
TGAGGGGGGGACTGAAAGGTCCCGGGTTCAATTACGGCCAAGGGCATGCACCTGGGTTGCGGGCACATCCCCAGTAGGGGGTGTGCAGAAGGCAGCTGATCGATGCTTCTCTCCCATTGATGTCTCTATACCTCTCCCTTCCCCTCTGTAAAAAACTTAATAAAATATATTAAAAAAATTAATCAGAAAGCAGGTTTAATTAAGCAAGTTTATTCTATCTATACTAATAAAAGCCTAGGTGTCCCTCACGCACAACATTGTCACAAGATGGCCACCACAAGATGGGGTTTAAGGAAGGGTCATCATACATTATATACCATTATAGCTTGGGGGTTCTCCCAGATCAAAAATAGTTTTTCATCTTTTTTTTAAAAAAATACATATACTCATGATTTCACTCATTTGTGGAATATAGAGAACAATGTAGACTAATGAACAAGGACAGATCCAAAGACAGAGAAACAGCGATCAGATTAATCCCCACAACAGAAACTGATGAACAAAAACAGATCCAGAGACAGAGAAGCATCGAACAGACCATCAAACTTCAGAGAGAAGGCAAAGTAGGTGTGGGGGAAAGAGATCAACCAAAGGACTTGTATGTATACATATAAACCCAACCAATGGACATGGACAACAGGGGGATGAGAGCATGAGTGTGTGTGTGTGGCGGGGAGGATGGAGGTTTAATGGGGGGATCATGAGGACACATTTGTAATACCTTAATAAATTTTTTTTTAAAAAAATGCATATTTCCCTAAAGTCAGTAATGCAATAGCCCTCCACTCTTCCTCTCATCTGAAACCATTCCATTGTGCTTTCTGGTATCCATGGTTTATGGTAAACCAACTCCCCTCCACTGCAGAAATCTTCTCTGAACAACCTTTTCCAAGAAACTCTTAATCTTTACTCAAAATGGACTCTACCAAAGGTATCAATTATAAAATAAATATTATTGAAAGATAAATTTCTCAGGTGTTAATTATTCCTAAATCCACTACAGTGTGTATCACACTGTACCACTGTATCATACTTAATCAAAGTTACCAATGAGCCCTTTGTCACTAAGTCCATTCCACTTACCAATCTTCTTTTACATGACTTCCCTACAAATGTTGGCCACTGTTTCCAAATTTGAAATATTTTAAAATTCTCATTTCCTTGTCTTGCTTAACAGCAAAAGTCCTGGTTCTTCTTTATCTAGAATCTGCTATGTATTCTTTTCTTTGATCCTTTTCCTAAGTGTCAGTGGACCTGGGGAATATGTCTTAGATCCTCTTCTTCTCATGCTACATACCTTCCCTAGGGGACAGCTTTCACTCTAGTGATTCTATTAACCTTATGTACTGAGGTTTGTCAGTTGTATATCTCCAGCCTAGATCTTTCATCTGAGCTCTAGATTAGTATATCCAACTGTATGATTAATATCAACACTTGGCTGTCTCAAAAGGAGTTCAAACTTTTCATGTTAATATTGAGCTACTCATCTCTTCCCATGGTTACTTCTCTTTTTATAGAAAATAGCCCATCTTCCTCCAGTGTCTCAAACCAGAAACCTGGACTTCATTCATCACTTCCTTCCCCCTTCACAGCTATATCTATTTAACCATTAACTCTTTTAGGATCCACTTCCAAAATTCCCATTTATGGTCAGACCTTTATGTCACTATCATGGTCCCAGTAACCATAATCTCCCACCCAGATTATATCTCATGGTCTTATAACTGGTCCCATTCCTTCAAATGTTATACTTCTCAGAGTTGTTTTGGACACTGCATCCAGGATAACCTTTCCAAAACACACACTTGATTAGATAGTATCCTGGAATAAAAGCCTTAAAAATATTTTCCCATTATTCTCCTCTCTCTCAATGTTAGCCATCACTCTCCTCTGCAGACATTAAAAACTATGACACTCATGTTTAAGCATAACTTCTTTCAAAAGATGACTTATAATTTTATTACTTTTGTTTTAAACACTATCCTACCCTTTCACCCTACAATGATCTTCATTTACCAAATAAATCCTAGTATTTCCTCCAGGAAACAGCTTACATTGTATTGGTTGTTCCATTTGCATTCTTACCCAGTTGCACCATTTATTAATGCGGATTTTTTTCAATAGATGGAGTCACACATATGTTGATATATATACAATTTGATATGTATGCTATTTTGTTGTATTGACAGCAAGCTTCAAAACTTTAT
>NW_006294998.1:2882419-2883049 GCF_000327345.1 Myotis davidii | reverse complement strand
ACTGCAGTAAAAAAAAAAAAAAGGATCTCTTACCTTTTGGGACAGAATGAAGGGACCTGGAGAATATTATGCTAAGCAAAATAAGCCATTCAGAGAAAGATAAATACCACATGATCTCACTCATTTGTGGAATATAATGAACAACAGAAACTGATGAACAAAAACAGATCCAGAGACAGAGAAGCATCGAACAGACCATCAAACTTCAGAGAGAAGGCAAAGTAGGTGTGGGGGAAAGAGATCAACCAAAGGACTTGTATGTATACATATAAACCCAACCAATGGACATGGACAACAGGGGGATGAGAGCATGAGTGTGTGTGTGTGGCGGGGAGGATGGAGGTTTAATGGGGGGATCATGAGGACACATTTGTAATACCTTAATAAATTTTTTTTTAAAAAAATACATATTTCCCTAAAGTCAGTAATGCAATAGCCCTCCACTCTTCCTCTCATCTGAAACCATTCCATTGTGCTTTCTGGTATCCATGGTTTATGGTAAACCAACTCCCCTCCACTGCAGAAATCTTCTCTGAACAACCTTTTCCAAGAAACTCTTAATTGCTGGGGTCCAACCCCAGCAGGTCCAGGTGTCCCCAAAGGTTTGGACGGAGTCGGTGATGAAGGAAT
>NW_006294998.1:2876900-2881624 GCF_000327345.1 Myotis davidii | reverse complement strand
AGAACTTCCCGCAAATGCTCTTTTTTTGGCACAAACTTCGACATTTTTAAGAGTAAAAATATCTATTATATTAACGCTTTCAGAAAATTTGACATATAAATTTTTGAAGCTTGCTGTCAATACAACAAAATAGCATACATATCAAATTGTATATATATCAACATATGTGTGACTCCATCTATTGAAAAAAATTTGCATTAATAAATGGTACAACTGGGTAAGAATGCAAATGGAACAACCAATACAATGTAAGCTGTTTCCTGGAGGAAATACTAGGATTTATTTGGTAAATGAAGATCATTGTAGGGTGAAAGGGTAGGATAGTGTTTAAAACAAAAGTAATAAAATTATAAGTCATCTTTTGAAAGAAGTTATGCTTAAAAATGTCAAATGTCAAATATCTATATGCAATGCCTCCTTAAACAACTTATACATTATTGTATACCCTTCCATTTAAGTTTAAGATTTATAAAAGTAAAGATTGAGTCTGTTTTGCTTATCATTTTATTCCTAGAACTTAACACATGTAATGTGGTAAGCAGAATTCTGAGACTGACCCTTAATGAATAACCCCTCCCCTTGTATGATTTTTACCCCTCCGGAGTAGATGGAAACTGTGGATATAATAAAACATAATTCCTGTGATTATGTTACATTGCATAATAAAGCAATTTTTACATATGCAATTAAGGTTCATGATCAGTTGATCTTAGGTTAATCAAAATGGACATTACCTATATAGGATCACTCTAATCCAGCTGTGGGCAAACTACGGCCCACGGGCCGGATCTGGCCCGCGGAGCCGAAAGAACAGAGGGTTCTCTTGCTCTCCCCTCCGCTCCTTCACCAGCAGCAGTGTTAACATGTATTAGTTTACACAGACACTCCATCCATGCTTTTGTTCCGGCCCTCCGGTCCAGTTTAGGAACCCACTGTGGTCCTCGAGTCAAAAAGTTTGCCCACCCCTGCATCCCATGAACCCTTTAAAAACAAAGTTTTCTTTGACTTGTAGTAGAACAGAGAGTAAGAGAATCTAAAACATGAAAGCCAATTCTGCCAATAACCTGAAAAAACTTGAAAGGTTTGTTTTTTTACCCTAAAACCTACAGAAAAGAGCTCAGCCTGAGACTTTAAGCAGAAAAGCCAATTGAGACCAGTTGGACTTCCAACCTCAAGATCTTTGAGATAATAAATGGGTATGCTTTTATGCCGCTAAATTTGGGGTAATCTATTACAGCAACAATAGAGAACTAATACAGCACACTTCCTGAAACAGTTGGAGCTCAATACATGTGTATAGAATAGCTGACTTTAATGCAATGTTAAAAATAATAACAACTCTAAACTTTTCTGTTCTTTGATGTAAAAGTTCATTTGGTAAAATGTAAAATTTTAAGTGAAAAAGTGATTCATTTTTAAATTAAATAATTTGATGTTTCCTGAGTAATTTAAGTAGCATCTCTAAGCCAACACTTCTCAATGTTAAAGTACATTTGACAAATCTATTATAGACTTGTTTATTTAGACCTATCTAAATAAAGACTCTGATTACAACAGCATTATTAGTAATTCAATGAATGATCCAGCACTTGCTTGAATGCTTGTCACTGGTTTGAAAAGGGTTGAGTCTATTGATGTCTTTGTCTCCAATATACTTCCCTGGGTGACTGTCTTAGTGTTCTTGTTTTGCCTTGCCATTTTTCCCAGAGGCAACTCTTTAAGCTATGTCAGAGCAATGTAGACTGTTTGCTTATTCAAGCCAAGTATTCAAATCACCTGCTGTTCTGGGATTGTGGTTTGATTGCTGACATTTATTTCTCTTTTAGTCTTAGTCTATTAAGAAAATATTTCCTATAATAATAAGGAAATGAAAGTCACACATTCCTACTGTTTTTGGTCCTGTTTCTCTTTTAAATAATTCAGGTTATCTAGAGGATTTTATGAAATAATACTTAGATGAATCTTTGAAATATTCATTGTGTTGATTGATTTAAATTTTCATTGAAGACTTTGGGTCAGGCACAGTGCTTGGCACATTGACTATAAAGATGAATTTTGGATATATTTACTCAAGTAAAGGAAAAAATGAAAGGAAAAATTAACAAATGGGAGCTACATGACACTAAAAAGGTTTTTCACAACAAAGGAAACTATTAAAAAATGAAAAGGTAATCTACTGAATGAGAGAGGGTACTTGAAAATGCTATATGCAATAAGGAGTTAATATCCAAAATATATAAATTACTATTATAATTTTACACAAAAACAACAAAAATTCAATTGAAAAATGAGCAGAGGGCCTGAATAGATACTTCTTCCAAGAGGACATACAGATGGCCAATAGATATGAAAAGATGGTCAATGTCACTAATCATCAGAAAAATGTGAATTAAAATCACACTGAGATATCACCTCACACCTGTCAGAACTGCTATAATCAATAAATCAACAAACAATGAATGATGATGAAGATGTAAAGAAAGGGAACTCTTGTGCACTATTGGTGACATTGCAAATTAGTGCAGCCACTGTAAAACAGCATGAAATTTTCTCATTTTTTTAAAGCTGACATACAACCCAGTAATTCCACATCTGGGTTTTATTGTAAGAAAACAAAAACACTAATTTAAAAATATATATACACCTCTATGCTCTTTGCAGCATTACTAGTAATAGCCAAAATATGGAAACAACCTAGATGTCCACCCATAGATGAAAAAATGGCTAAAAAAGAGGTGAAGTATATATGTATAATTCAGCAATAAAAAAAGAATTAAATCTCGCCATTAGGGACAACATGGATGAACCTAGAGGGCATTGGAAGAAATTCGAGGGACAAAACAGGATTAGGGAAACAAGAGGATCCATGGGGGACAAATGCATAGGTGAGAGCTTGGAACTGCCAGAAAGCATACATTCACAGAGAATAGAAAAGTGCTACAGGATAAGGTGAGAGGAAGGCTTACATTCACAGAGGATAAAAAAAAAAGTCACAGAGTACTGGGAAGAAGGAAACATACTTTCACAGAGGATAGAGAAATGTTGACAGATTCTAGAAAGAAGGAAATATATTTTCACAGGAGATAAAGAAATGTTGACAGATTCTAGAAAGAAGGAAATATATTTTCACAGGAGATAGAGAAATGTTGCAAGATAAGGGGGAGACAAAAAGAGGGTCACCATATGGGTTTTGGGCTTTGAAATAAAAAAGTGACTAATTAGGAGAGCACAGGGTCATAAAATGGGGAAGAGATGCAATTAGAAGGGAGCATGAAGAAACAAAGAACTACAGCCTTCATTAACTTTAGAAAAAGCGGTTTGTTTGGTTACCTGCTTGGGAAAACCTCCCTATCTGGGAATCTATATTTGCTTCCAATAAATTCTCACCCTTTTACTAACAAGTCCTTTTAGTCTGCGAATTTTATTCTTCAAACTTTGTGATGAAAGAACCCACAATGGGGAGATCCTTTCCCAGAACCCCATATTTCAGTATTATGCCAAGTGAACTAATTAAGACAGAGAAGGAAAAATACCGTATGATCTCTTCTAGGTGGAATCTTAAAAACATAAATAAACAAAACAGTAACAGACTCATAGGTACAGAGAATAAGCTGATAGTTGTCAAAAAAGAAGAGGTGCGAGGGGTAGGAATAAAAATTGGAGAAACAAACAAACCAAAAAAATTACAACAGATTTACAACTTTTTCCCCTGAAGAATATAACACAAGCTCAAAATGTATAGCATTTTTCACTGAAAAATGTGTGGGAAGCCCAAAAATATGTATTTGTGTTAGTTTCTTTGAAATGACTACATTTTTACTTCTTTATATCTTTGCCTCACTGAAAAGTAAAATAAAGAAAAAATTAAAAAACAACAAAAATCAAATTTAATGTGAAGATTCATAAAATGTTAATGCAACAAAAGTGAAGTGTGTACTATCTGGTCCTATTCCTAGCTATATACACAAAATAATTAAAAGCATCTCAAACACACCCCTGTTCATTACAGCATGATTCACAGTAATCAAAAGGTGATAGAGACATACCATGAAACATAATAATGCAATCTTGAAAATAAAGGAAATTATAACATGCTACAACATGGATGGACATTATGCTAAGTAAAATATGCCACCCACAAAAGGACAAATACTGTATATTTTCACTTATATGTAATACCTAGAGCAGTCAAATTCTTAGAGTACAAGTGTGGGTTCCAGGGGAGAAGGGCATAAGGAATTATTGTTTAATCTTTGTGCGCAGATTCATGCACATTGAAAGAAAATTAATTAGAAGAAAGATTTGTGTGGTAATTATGTTACTGCAAAAAAATTACATGTCAAAACAGTATATATAACATCCTAATAATAGAGAAACATGGTAATTAACCATAACTTCACTACCCTTCCCATTGGCTAATCAGCGAGATATGCAAATTAACTGCCAACCAAGATGGCGGCCGGCAGCCAGACAGCTGAAGCGAATAGGAGACTCGCTTGCTCCAGTGATGGAGGAAGCCAAGGTTCCCCACCTGTTGCTGCCGGCATCTGAGCTGCAGTCTAAGAAACATTGTTGCAATTATAGAAGCTAAATAATCCCCAGAAACCTGCTTTCAGTAGCCAAGGTCTCAGAGCTGGAGCCGAGCCTCAGAGCTAAAGCTGGCTCTCAGCTCCAGTGACAGCCATAGAAGATAAATAAATCCCAGAATAAAAAACTAGAAAATA
>NW_006294998.1:2869201-2876707 GCF_000327345.1 Myotis davidii | reverse complement strand
GCTGATGGCTGCCAGTACAGCAGTGGTGGTGGGAGCCTCTCCCGCCTCCTCAGCAGCGCTAAGGATGTCTGACTGCAGCTTAGGCCTGCTCCCCGCTGGCAATTGGACATCCCCTGAGGGCTGCCAGGCTGCCAGAGGGATGTCTGATTGCCATCTTAGGCCCAATTCCCTGTGGGGCGGGCCAAAGCCAGCAGATGGTCATCCCCTGAGGGGTCCCAGACTGTGAGAGGGCACAGGCCTGGCTGCGGGACCCCCCCTCCTCCCCGAGTGCACAAATTTTTGTGCACTGGGCCTCTAGTAGTATTATAAAATTAAAAAACAATAATAAAAAAATAAAAAATTTAAAAAAAGACAAAAAAATGAATAAAAATAAAAATAAATAAAAGAAACCACAGGCAATTGGCACAAGCAAGAGCTTTATATGTATTGCGCATGTGTGACCAGTAGGTCGGTCAGAGGGGTGCCACAGTCAGATAGATAGATATAGATAGATAGATAAATAGATAGATAGATAGATAGATAGATAGATAGATAGATGATAGATAGATAGATAGATAGATAGATAGATAGATAGGGACAGTTTCAATTTTGCAAGATGAAAAGAATTCTGTAAACTGACGCTGGTATTGGTTGCACAACAGTGTGAGTGTATTTAATGCTACTGAAGTGGACACTCAAAATTGGTTAGGATAATAAATCTTAAACATTGAGGGGAAAAGTGAAGCAAGATACTATAGGGTGCTATGTAATAAATTGTGTATGTACCTCCATTATCTTCCTAAAATGTGAAAATTCTGATATAAAATAATAAAGATAGTCAAAATGAACATCACATATTGAATAACCTTATACAAAACTGATTATAATACAAATTAAGTAGCAGATAGTGCATTAGTCCAACACTATGGACTAAAAACTAAAAGGTCAAATTGCTGCCCCTGAGTGGTTTGTGCAAAAAATATCTCAAAAAAATGTGCATGGAATTTTTCTGAATGGAAAGTAATGGACGAGCAATATATACACTAAGATATAGAATTGCAAGTTATAATTGGGAAGGGTGAGCAATGCACCTCAAGTGTCATGTAAACTGGAATATAAGGAGCAGCAAGAAATGGAACTGGCAAAGTTATGTCAAGAACTGTGAAGAGCCTGAGACTCTATTGCAAGCTAACAAGTTAGGTTGACCTAATTTCAAGGATACAAGACTGCTAAGTCAGACGCAATGAAAGAATGGAATTTTTCTCCCCAGAAATACAATACAAATGACGAAATTGTTATAGTTATTAATTTACACACATGAAACATAGCCATGTGCTGGATTGTGTAAAATCTGAGGTAGACATTTCCAAATAGCCCCAGGTTTTTTAGCCATACAAGGAATGCATATTTCAACTGGTACCACAAAATAAGTCTTTAACACAAAACTACATTTTGGGTTACTATATCAACATTCAGGGATGATATAGTGATTAGCATCTTAACTCACTGAATGGTATCTCTTGGACAGAAATAACTATAATATCAAAATAATGACATAATATTAACCATGATACATTTAATCAGTTAGTTGCTACAATGTTTATTTGTCACTCCAATAAATTTAAATAAAAAAAATAAATATATAGGAGCATGGAACACACTGTTGAATCTCAGAGAGAAGATGGGGGTGGGTGGAAAGAGATCAACCAAAGAACTTGTATGTATATATGCATAACCCGTGGACACAGAGAAGAGTGTGGTGAAGGCCTGGGGTGTGTGTGTGGGGGGGAAGAGGGGGTGAAGGGGTCAAAAGGGGAGAAAAGGGGACATATGTAATATTTTCATCAATAAAATTTTAAAATAAATAAAAACACATTTATAATTTTTAAACGATTAATTAAAAAATATACATATTTAATTAAATGGATCCCTTTAAAGTTCAGGACAGTGGCTGCATGTAGTTTTAGCAAATGAAATGCTATATTTTAAAGATACAAAATGTTAATCTCATGTTTTTTATTGTTGAATTAAATGGCATAAATGCCCTAACTATATTCTGCCAAGTTAGTCTATTGACAAATTTCATGTTCAGTTATTTTTAATCAAATATTCATCATCTTCTCTGGTTTATCTACATTCATGAACACACACTAACCACATTGTTATAAATACGTCAGTTAACTAAAATAATGACATTTCAGACTGTTGCTCTTTTCCATTCCTTTATAAGCAATGCCCAGTGATGACCTTAGTTTCTTTTCACACATATATATCCCTCCTTGTAGTGTGCCCGTGACTCAGTTCTCTTTTCAGACATTTCTACTTTGTCTTTGGAAAGCCCTCCTTCACATATTTCCAACAGAAAGTCAGTCCTTTTAAAATTTTCACAGGAGTTTTTTTTTGTTTTGTTTTGTTTTTTTCTTGTTCGGAACAGAATCACTTTTTCTATTTGACAAAATTTTTTTATTTCTTTCCTAATGTTTTCAAAACTTTTAACTTTTCATTGTTTTTTAAAGAATCCTTCTAAAGAATGTCTTTTTAATCCTCTACCTCCCAGATTTATTTATATTTAGTTTAGTCATACCCTATTATGTTGATTCATGGACTGTATCCACAATCAAAATAAGTCACAATAAAAACACTGGTAGATATTACTATATATTTTTTGGCTTTTCTCCAAATTTTAATTGGATAAATCTAGTTTAATGCTAATATTGATAGCCAAATTTTATTGTATCTGTTTGTATATAATTAATATGATCTCCTTTAAGGATAACTCAATGGCTCTCTCTTTGTGGAGACTCAGTTCTGATCCTAACTTGAATTAACCAAAAGTGACCTTGACCTTGAGTACTAGTGGGTATTTCATATATCTGGTAAAGTCTTATTTTGAAATAAGAGACCTGATATCCTTGGAGATATCCTTTCTCTTAACCAATGTAGGTAAATCTTTCTTCTTCCAGTGTATATAGGATCATAACTAATTATGATCCTATAGCCATCAACTCGCTTTCAGTCTTAGAGTCTTCCAGTGGAGGTTTAGCTCACAGATTCCCTGAGCATAATAAAATAGTCATAGTTTTATACCACTACATGTGGGGTTTTTTTGTTATGCAGCAATAGATAACTAGATCACTTGTATTAGCCAAATGTTTATTTACCTCTGGCAACCAAATGGGGTATGTATTTGGGGTTACGGCACTGCAGGGAATTAATAATAAATAGCTTTATTTTTCATGTTCAAGAAATATCAAGTTATACTGCTGATTTTACTACATGATTAATGCCTTTTTGTCTATTCATTGAAGTAAAAATTATACCCATTAAAGCACCACTTTATAAAATTATTATTTGTCAAAACTCATAATACACTGATAATTGTAAATTGAGTTACTTTCTCAGACTTAATTCTGTCATCTGCCAAAGGCGGCCTCAGCAGTAACCAATAAAGATTCCTTCATACTGGCCTGCTTTTCACTTCACTTTCATTCCATTTAAAATGCCTCTCAAAACTCTCAGGGAAAAGTTTGGATTAGGTATTATTTCAAGATGAGGTAGAAAGTCTCTAGAACTTTCTTTCTATTTACTCTTGAAATTTCAGTCCCTAAATTCTCTCTATTTGATACAATAGAACCAATTTCCCCTTCTCTCCAGTGTTGGACTAAGTGAATCCTGTCTGTTCATCCCACTGCTCTATTGTCCCTCCATGATGCTTCCTCCTCCTCTTTGAGCTGAGGATGTATTGTTCATTGAGAGGAAGCTTTTACAGCTTCGTGACCATCAAAATATTAACAATGCCCTGACCGGTTTGGCTCAGTGGATAGAGCGTCGGCCTGCAGACCCAAGGGTCCCAGGTTCGATTCCGGTCAAGGGCATGTACCTTGGTTGTGGGCATATCCCTAGTAGGGGTGTGCAGAAGGCAGCTGATCGATGTTTCTCTCTCATCGATGTTTCTAACTCTCTATCCCTCTCCCTTCCTCTCTGTAAAAAAACAATAAAATATATTTTAAAAAAGTATTAACAATGGCTCTTTGAAATTGAAGAATAGAAATGAATCAACTACACAAATACAGGTTTTCTTTTTTAGTTGAGATACTAAAAAATATGTGTAGATGGAACTTACTTTTAAGAGTTGACAGCATTTGTTTTAGAAGTAGAATCCAACCTGCTAATATCATTAAGAGAGGCTAGAAGAACAAAACAGTCTGATTACTAATAAATAAAAATAAAAATCTTATTTTGATATTTATGTGTTTATTTATGCAACTGCAGCCTGTCTCAGAAAATAGCAGAGTGTCATCCACAACTAATAATTTTTAAGGGCTTACTACATTTTAGACTTTTCATTAGGTACTCTTTCTTTGCTGCTTTTAATTCTTACAATATGCTACATTGAAGATTTCAAAATCCTCATTTTCTAGGTAAGTTTGACCTAAAAGTATTAAGTAGCAATCTAAAATCAAAAGGCTACAATATTCACTTATATTTAATTCAAAGATACTACTTTTGTTACTTCAAGGGGTTTTCTCTTCCCCAGCCAGTACAGTTACAGAAACAACCCCATTTCATTCTTCTTTCAACATCATAGCCATTTTAAATGCTACTGTTCTTTCAGTTTGCTAAAATAAAATGACTAGGTTTATTGAGAAATGCTAATAAATATGCTTAATAAAAGTTATAACAAGTCTGGTTTTTATTGATAATATGGAATGATATGGAGTGATGTTATTCCTACTTTATTATTTCTTATTTAATCATGCAGGAGTGAGTATTCAAATGAATGAGTGAATGAGTGAGTGAGTGGTGTGTGTGTGTGTGTGTGTGTGTGTGTGTTTATCAATGCCTAGTATACATTCAGTCACTCCCCTGCAGGACTTTCTACTTATGTTGTAAGATGAAGATAATTCAAAGCTACATTTAAAATATGTTACTGAACATCAGTTCTTGAAAATCCTGAAGAAAATCTTACCACCACACTGACTGCTTATTTTAAGTTAGTAAAATTTTTCAAAATTGCCCTCAACATTGCTATACACAATGACTATACAACCCTTTTACTTTTACTCTCCAATCTTCCAAGATGTATACTTCATAGGTTTACTTGTCTCCTCAAATCTATACTTGGCTGCTTTGTGAGAACCCTTTTCATGTGCAGCTTGTTTTTAAAGGCATAGCTTCTTGTTCATGACTACATTCTTTGCTACTTCCAAACCCTTTCTTTCCCCTATTCTTCCCCCAATCCTCGCCCCTGTAAGAATACAAGGCACCAGTCACTTTATCTTTTTTGATGTAATCTATTAACCTGCCATTTATTTTTTTTTACAATTCACATATTATTTCTGGTTTCCTGTTTTTATTCAACCCTATGCCTGTATCAATTATTGAAGATAACATCTGAAAGGAAATTAATTAGAAGGTGGCTGGCAGGGTGGGACTGAAAGAGATGGGCTGGGCAAGCCCTAGAGCCAACCTCCCGTGGTCCCTCCCCAGCATCTGCGGAGTGAGCAGGGTCCCTCTGGCAGGTGGGGTCTCTTGGCCTGACCTACGGGGATCGGGGATTGGGCTGAAACCAGCTCTCTGACATCCCCCGAGGGGTCCCAGAGTGTGAGAGGGCACTCTGTAAAGTTGCTGTCATACAGGGTGTGGGACTCAAATGCATGTGTTCAGTAAACCAGATTTGGGGCCTATAGTGCCCCAGCAACAACATAACCCAAGGCTGAAGGTGGAATCATGCGGCCTCGTGAGAAATCAGGGCTCCCTCCTTTCTGGTTTCAGGGTGCATCACCAGAGAACCACCACTGTCAAATCACTGCAGCTCGGCAGATCCTGTGTTGAGCGTCTGCCCCCTGGTGATCAGTGCATGTCATAGTGACCAGTCAGAAAGTTGGACACTTAGCATATTAGCCTTTTCTATATATAGATTATATATACAGATAACAATCATATAGATAATCAGTCTAGCACCTCGATCTCTCAGTTCTTGATACCCTTAGCTTCAACTATCTATTCCTCCATATCTAATCAGTCATGAGCTGTCATCTCTAATAGTGGCACCAGATCTGCCATCATGACCTCAAACATTCCACATTGAGATCAAAATTATCTATTTACCATATTATGTATTATAGAATTACTAGAGGCCCGATGTACAAAAATTAATGTAAGAGTAGGTCTTTCTTCCCCTGGCTGCCGGCACCGGCTTCCCTTCAGCACCAAGGACCCGGGCTTCCTTCCTCCGGCTGCAGCATGCACCTGGGACCTGGGCTGGCTTCCCTCGGGCTGTCTGCAGGCACCTGGGAACTGGGCTTCCCTCTGGCTCTGGCTTAGTCCAGAAAGATGTCTGGAAGGTTGTGTGTTCTAATTAGCATATTATCCTTTTATTATTATAGATTATTCATTCAAGTCTCATATCTCATCAGAACTTTTAAGTCATAGTGCTACCCAGGTACCACTCTCAGATGATAACCCTACCCTCTAATTCAGAGAGAGAATAGATGTGATTATATATAACAGCCTCTTCTTGCATTCACCAAACTCATCTATCTGGTTGCCTGTATATCCATATATTCTAACTTCTCCTCAGTTTATGATACAAAAATGGGTCCCCATTTTCATCTCTGCTCTGAATCCCATCTCTTCTCACCTTCTCAATGTCTCCCACTTCTGTGAATAGTCTGTTTTATTCCTCTGCACTATACATTTCTCCCATTCTGTGGCTCTTTACCATCAGCACATAATCATGTCTAAGTATTAACCACTTAAAATATTTCTTTTGACTGATTCTCCTCCAGGTACCACTTAATTTCTTTGACAATAAAAGCATATTTGACAATCAAAGCAAAATTTGACATTTTCAGAATATCCTTGATATTTGTTTCTATATGTGCTTTCTCTAACTTATCTAGGGCAAAATTTTAGGTATAAGCTTTATAACAATAACTACCAAGTATTTATGTTAATCTAGAACAAGGGTGGGGACCTTTATTCTGCCAAGGGCCATTTGAATATTTATAACATCATTTGTGGGCCATACAAAATGATCAACTTAAAAATTAGGTATATTTGGTCAAACATTTAATTAACTCATCCTTAATGCCTTGGCAGGACCATACCAAATGACTTAATGGGCCTTATATAGCCCGCAGGCCAGAGATTTCCCACCCTTGATCTAGAACATCCTCCTAGGAACTACACTAATAATAATAATAATAATAATAATAATATTACATTAAAAAAATCTAACTCTCTAAGAACTTGGAGATTGACATTTTATTTAACCACACTCTTGATTTTCCCTCATACCTATTCTTCTCCAAGTCTTTTATAATTTTTTAATAGGTACTGCCAGATTTTTCATGGTAAAACCTAATGTATAAGTCAGCCAAGGCTACCATAATAGAATATTCGTAGACTTAGTTGCTTAAAGCTTACTTTTCTCACAGTTTCAGAGGCTGGAAGTCCAAGATACTCAGATTCTACATGGCCTCCTTCTTGTTGTGTTCTCATAAGAGAAAAGGATAAAGAGAA
>NW_006294998.1:2861088-2869174 GCF_000327345.1 Myotis davidii | reverse complement strand
ATAGAGAGAGAGAGAGAGAGAGAGAGAGAGATAGAGAGAGAGAGAGAGAGAGAGAGAGAGAGAGAGAGAACTAATCCCGTCATAAGGGCTCTATACTCATGATCTCATCTAAATCCAGTTACCTCTCAAAGGCCCATCCCAAATATCATCACAGTGGACATTAGGGCTTCAACATATAAATGTGGAGGGATATGGATCTAAAGTATTTGCCCTAAAAAACTAAAATGCTAATTGTTAATTGTCTTTGAGCCATTTATTGGCAATCCTGACTTATTCTTATACCATAGGTATATATACAATAAGCTTAACATGTAAGGAAAATTGTTTTCTAAGAATTTCTTGAAGTCAAGTATTTGCTAGACTTCTTTTCTAGCTGTAGATATATCTTTATTTGTTTAGATGCATGATTTCACTTTCAAAAGCATTGATCAGTAGAATCAATTACTAATGATTAGCTGTACAGGAGCATTCTTAAATTCCACCCTAGGGGTTGGAATAAATAAAGTAGTTGTCAGGCCTTGTGTGTAAATTTTCCTACAGAAAATGTCAAGCCTTTGGGTATACTTGGTATAAAATATAATGTGAACTAGAGATAACTCTAAGATGTCACAACCAACTTATCATTTGAATATTTTGATGTTTCTCTTTATTCAAACTCAGTTTCTGTGACATATTTCATCCGACAATGATCACATACCCACTCTTTAGAGAGAAAACTCACTCCTATTGTAATAATCCTGGGAAATATAAACCAATCAGAGGCAACCTGGCACCAGAAACACCAGGATTTATGGTTGGACTCCATAAAAAGGGCCAAGGCAGTGGGAGGCAGTGAATTGATTGTCTTAGGGTATATCTTGTTCAGATGGCGCTTTCAGACTTGATATACTTAGAATGCTTTTTCTGGTCAAATCAAGACAAATAAATCAAAATATGGCTTAACTCAAGGAAGCCATGGTCCAGGACAGGGGATCAGATCCTTATCTTTAGATCAGAAACTGCCCTATCCACTGTGATAGAGACTTATCATTATGTTGAGCCAAGAAAGAGAAAACCAGATAATATTTGAAATCAATTAGATGATAGATGATAGATGGATAGATGGATAGATGACAGATAGATAGATAGATGATAGATATCCCAAATATCATCACCGTGGACATTAGGGCTTCAACATATAAATGTGGAGGGATATGGATCTAAAGTATTTGCCCTAAAAAACTAAAATGCTAATTGTTAATTGTCTTTGAGCCATTTATTGGCGATCCTGACTTATTCTTATACATAGGTATATATACAATAAGCTTAACATGTAAGGAAAATTGCTTTCTAAGAATTTCTTGAAGTCAAGTATTTGCTAGACTTCTTTTCTAGCTGTAGATATATCTTTATTTGTTTAGATGCATGATTTCACTTTCAAAAGCATTGATCAGTAGAATCAATTACTAATGATTAGCTGTACAGGAGCATTCTTAAATTCTTAAATTGATCTAGGAGAAGGAGAAGGAGAAGGAGAAGGAAAGAGAGAGAGAGAGAGAGAGAGAGAGAGAGAGAGAGAGAGAGAGAGAACTAATCCCATCATAAGGACTCTATACTCATGATCTCATCTAAATCCAGTTACCTCTCAATGGCAATATTAGGATTCCTCTATTTTGTTGACTAATATATTTTAAAATATTTTTATTACTTTTTTTAGCGATAAAGAAAGGAAAGGGATAGAGAGATAGAAGCAATGACAAGAGAGCAACATCAAGAGGCTGCCTCCAACATGTCCCCAACTGGGGATTGAGCTAACATGGTTTAACTAGTTCTTTCTTTTCTCCTCATTATCACAACTCCACTATAGTTTAATTCATTATAGTTAGGTACAGATGAGTCTATTGCACTGTAACTTGAGTATAACATATGGTCTGTATTTCATATTCTACTTTTCTAGTCTCTGGCCTCCATTTTGCAGTGATATCCCTGAATTTCTGATTTTCATTTCTTCTTTTTTTTTTTTGAATTGTATATATTATCACATGTGATCAAAGCCTGAGTAAAATATAGGTGAAGAAAAGTATACAAGCAAAATTAAACATAGAAGCAAAGCATAAGCATAACCCAGTAGAATGCTAAAACAGGTGAAGTTTCTCATTTTTTCTCCAATGCATAATGCAATAAAACATTTTGTTTAAAAATAAATATGACTCTCCATTATAAAACATATAAAATTCTTCTTATCTGGATTTCTAAGAATAAATTGAACTAATAAATGATTTGGAAAGGTTGCTACTGCATAAAAAATATAATCTTTTTAAATACGTAAGTAAAGTGGGTTGAAACTTTGGGAAAAAATAACATAGCAGAGGAGGCCGCTGTGGGGGGAGTGTGCCAATCATTTTTGAAGGACCTGGAAAGGACATGCTCAGAATATGAAAATTAGTCATGAGAATCAGGGTAAACTGGGGTATTCACTAAGTGTCCTCATACTGAGTGATTTGCAGCTCTCTGTTCTGCTTCCATTCACAGGACTGACAACCTGGTTTCTACTCTAGGTGGGGAGGAAGGGTGTGAAAGGGGCTCTTCATGAAATAAATTCACAAGAGCACTGAAGCTTCCACTGTGAGTCTGGGTACCTCAAATAAAAGTATTCTTAAATCTAGATCACAAGTGTTCCGTATGCTATATTATATTGTTTGTGATAGAAAAGTGTAAGTGCCTAAATATCCACCAGTGGGGGGACTGACTGAGTAAATGAAAATGAATTACAATTAGGCTAGAATCTTAGATAACCATTAAAAGTTACACAATTGGAAATGTACAGACATAATATTGGGAAGATTTTTAGGTGAAAAGCAAGGAGTAGAATAATATTGTATAATGTGCCACTTGAGTAAAACAACTTGAAATTAAGATATAAATAAACTACAAAGCATTGATGCATTTAGAAGAGAGAAGCAGGGAAAATGGGATTAAGAGAAATGGACTGAACCCTTTTCTTTCCTTGTGGGGAGCCTATAGGCATTGTCTAAAAGCTAGTAAAAAATACAGAATTATGGGCATAACTACAAGAACAAAAGCCAAAGATAATTTACTATTACACTCTATAGAAGACAAGTGAAGAAAATAGGTTCCAGAATCTGACCTCCTGTTTTTTTTTTTTGTTTTGTTTTGTTTTGTTTTTAAATATATTTTATTGATTTTTTACAGAGAGGAAGGGAGAGATATAGAGAGTTAGAAACATCGATGAGAGAGAAACATCGATCAGCCGCCTCCTGCACATCTCCTACTGGAGATGTGCCCGCAACCCAGGTATATGCCCTTGACCGGAATCGAACCTGGGACCTTTCAGTCCGCAGGCCGACGCTCTATCCACTGAGCCAAACCGGTTTCGGCCTGACCTCCTGGTTTTAAATCTTGATAGCCACTCCTTAGTTATATGACTTGAAGCAACACACTCATTTTCTTACCTCTAAATAGCTGATAAAAATAGAATTTTTGTCATAGAGCTGTTGTGGTAATTTATGGGGGATGATATGGGATGGGATGAAAAGACCTTGCTTAGTCCAGTAGCTGACATAGACAAAAGAATCACTAAATTTTAGAAATGTTAGCTCATATTATGGTTTCTGAGAGGTGTATCTATGTGTAGGTATAGGTAGAAAAATAATAAATTTTCACTCTACATAGACTTGTGTATATTTATGTGTTTGTTCTATCATGACTTACCAAAATAAAATTTTAAAATCTATCTTTTATAAATAAGGACATTTTTTAAACTGTGTGGTTCTGATAGGGAGTAATAAAGAACTAAATAATGAGGCAACATGGGAGATTGATTGGATGGGCCTCATGGGAAGAACAGGGTCAGTAAATTTATCCTGAGAGACTAGAAACATGAAATAACTATGAACATAAATTGAAAATGTTGTTTGGAGATACAGTCTGGGATAAGAAAAGACAATTTTAATATGTTGAATTTGAGAGAATGTCAGACTATCCAGATAGAAATTTCCAACACTTATTTGCCCCTTGAGTCAGGAGCTATGTCTTATTCATCTTTGAATTCCTACCACTTGGTTCACTTATCTGAAAAATAGTAGACTTAATAGATGTTGAATGAATAAATGTTTGGATGAATAGATGGATGGATGGGTGGATGGATGGGTGGATGGATGGATGGATGGATGGATGGATGGATGGATGGATGGATACATGAATGGATGGATACATGGATGGATGGATAGATGAATACATAGATTGATGGATGGATGAGTAGATGAATGTTGATTTAAGTATCAACTGCATAGATGGGACAGCAAAACCAATGGAGTGTGTAAGAAAAAAAGAAAGGAAGGAAGTTTTAAGGAATATCTATATTTAAAGGAAAGAGAGCAAATAAAGAGATGAATGAGAGATACCAGAGAATTGGAAGACAATCAGAGATCCTGGTATGAAGCCATGGAAGAAGAATTAACTTACTGATAATATTTAAGTGCTTTAACTTGTTTTCTTCTAATAGAAAAAATGGATGACCCCTGCCTTTGATAAGAAAAAAAAATGAATAGATAATGCCTGTGAAACCAAAAATATAAAGGTATATTATTTCTAGAATAAAGATGAGGATACTTAAATTTCTGTTTTCATAATTTAAAAATAAGTAGTACCTGTCATATTGAGTGCATACTTGTATGTAGCTAGCTACTGGATAAGTATTAATCGGATTAGACACCTTTACTCAAAGACAATAAGATAACTTATCTCTCAGTAAAACTACATATGCTAATTATAAGCAATTGAAAACACAGGAAATTGGAAGGTAGAATAAATAATTGGTTTAACTACAATGTTTTGATTATGTTTTGAGTTTCTATGGCTGTTACATTTCATTGATTTCTGAAAAAAGCTATTAAGCTAGTTAAGTATTTCTACTATCAAAGGCATTGACATTTGTTGAGACATGGTCATTCCTAGGTTACATTAGAAAATATTCATACATTTCTTATGGTGTAGGGGACATTTGGTAAATTTTAGATTTTTGTGTTTCAAGTAATTTTGATCTTATACAAAACTTCTGGTTGATATATGTAGTTATTACATAATAATGCATAGATATTAATTTATTATATGTGGAATGTACCACATGTGAAAGTGATTCATTTAATATTCTAAATTACTGATTGGTAAAAATTTTTATCCTTTCAAAGTGGCAGAAAATGCATGCTGTCTGGTTAGTCGCATGAAGCCAGTGAAATAGGTCTTCAAGGCATAGCATGAACTCTTCTCTGGCTATGCAATCAAACATGTAATTTTACTACTAATGATGCTCCTAACACTACGGGGACGTGAAATGGATATTTTTAAAGTGAAGTTGCTAAGTAGCATTATGAAAATTGCTAAGAAAGCAAAGTTAATCATCTTAGTTGCTGGCATTTGGTGAAGGCATTTAAATTTCTAGCAGAATTGGGCTGAAGTCTGCAGCTCCTATTCAGTGCTTTATTGGAGACATCTTCATTTTCCAAACATCAAAGACAGTGATTTCTGTTTTCTTAACTGCTTAGTGAAATTAACAAATTAATACACCACACAATTGTGAAATAGTTATTATTCCCATTTCACTATTTGCAAAAAGAGAAGCAAGTAATGAGATTTGACAAGAAAATAAGAAACTAGATAAATTAAAAGAGTTGAAACGCTGAAATTTGTTAATATGAGCAAGACAACATCCTTAGTTCTATAAATATTACACTAGCAAGCATGTTTGATGCTAGTATGTAATACTTGAGAAACATTTAGAGTGCTTTCTTATTTTTCTGGATCTTATATTTCAGTTGGTATTAACACAAAATACAGAATTCACAAGTCAGAAGTGGGTGGCCCAGACTGGCTAACTAGAATTGCTAATTCTGTGAGCAATTTGAAAAAAAAAAGAAAAAGAAAATAGTCAGATTGCTTGTAGAATATATCCTTGGGTCCTGAAATTGTGAAACTGACCACATTCTTTGTTACAGAGGTTGTACACAAAGCCCGGCCTCACCTGATATAACAAGAAGAGAAGGGAGCAGCTGGGAAATAAATGCAGAGGGACAGAGCCTTTTCATCACCCCCAGAGAGAGGAGATGCCTTCCTTTCCAAGAAGCCACGTGTGTGGTGGCAGTGGTGGTGCAGAGCGCTTAAAAGAACATCTCATGACTCATGACGTTTGGGGAAGTTACGACGGGAAGTTGACTTCTTGATTTGGGCTGGATACTTGCTAAGCCTTAGAACCCACAGATTGACTCTGGTGCAGAGTTCTTGGAAGAATCTTCTGGATGCCTCTTTCCAAAGTGTGTTGCCCCTGTTTAGACCCCGCCTGCATTCATGTGGGAAGAAGGGGACACTTTACACTTATCCCTGGCAGTTTAGGGAGCACTTTTCAACAGAGACTTGCTCTCTTTCAGTTTGGAAGGCAGGAGCATTTAGAGTGGTGTGTGGGAGTGGGTTTGAAAAATGGTGCTAAGGTTTGTTTGGGAAGAATATGGAGCAACTTTTGTTTCATGTCCTATTTCTAAACAGTCCTTATAAAATAACACCTTCCTAACGCGGATCCACATTTCTAGTGATGATGTGTGGAGGGCATTGAGTTAGTAGACTGTCAGTAGCTGTGAGACCTCCAGAATGTCAAACCCTGAGATTTGGCAGGGCCAAATGCAGACAGACTCTCTGTATTAAGGGAAGGTGAGGTATTCAGCAGTGTTGTACTTGGGGTGCAGGTAATATTCACATGACCCATAGAGAGGATACCTCAGCATGAACAGAAATGGACAGGACCTCAATGCAAGGAAGAACAGCTCCCACCAAGGGCATAGGAGAGCATTGGTCTCCCTCGCCTTCTTGCGTGATCCCATTCACAGAGGGACCACTTTTCCCTTTCCTCCGCTCTAAGCAGCCAGCACCACAGCTCAGGAGGAACAAGCAATAAGTTATGACTTAAGTTTGCTTGGAAGTCTTTAATAATAACAAGACTGTGCCTTACATTTAGAAAATAAGTTGTACTCTAAGTCAAAGAAATGTATGCAGTTTGGCAAAGGCGTCACTCAGGTACACACTACACAGTGTGGAAGGGTGATGTGAGAATGTACAGATCAAAGAAATGGCTGGAAAGTTAGCTGGCCCTTTCATGATTACACTCCCACATTTGGGGACTTCTCACTAACCAGAATCCGTTCTTTTTGTGGCTATTTACCATATAGCAGCACGAAGGAAATGAACACTAGTATCAATCTGTAAATGGGAAATTTCTAATACTGATGGGTGACTTTTTCCTGGAAGAATAATTGTAATATTATTACCTATATTTAAGCTGGATATTGAGTATATTTTCACTAGAAAGAAAGGAGGAAGAAAGGAAAGGAAAGGAAAGGAAAGGAAAGGAAAGGAAAGGAAAGGAAAGGAAAGGAAAGGAAAGGAAAGGAAAGGAAAGGAAAAGAAAGAAGTAATTATTTTGTTCTGGACAATGAAGTTTTCACCAGAAAACAGTATTTGGTTTTTAATAGTTCTTATAGAGCATCTTTCTAGAAAATGGCAAAAGAAATTTGACATCTATAACTCTGACTGGATTGGAGTAAATATGTCAATAAAGGTTAGGTTTTCAGGTCCAGAGATAAGTTGGAGAAGATCTTGCATTGGTAGAAAGGAATTGGGTGGAGCAAGGTGGAGTTAAAAGGTTTGGGCTTTGGCAGCAAGTCAAAGAGAAGGCTTAAGCTGATTCAGACAATGGCCTAAGGCACAGAATACTTCTGGAGGAGTAATTTCTTTTTGAAGAGAAGAATGTCCAGACCTCCCCTAAAAAGAAGAATGGGAGATGAAAAGGCTGATCAACTAGAATGGGATAGTTTGGTCTTTTTTGAAGAAACACAATAAATTAATCTTTCTCTTTGTGTTCTTGTTATAAACCATATTTATTAAGGCTAACCAATGCTCTTGGACAAGGGACTAGTTCAGAAACCATTTCCAATAATTGTCAAATAGTGTCAAAAAATCATATGGTGATTTTTGGGTAGGTGGCTTAAATGTATCACTTAAATAAAATAGAACCTAACATTAATAGTATATTATATTATAT
>NW_006294998.1:2850963-2861068 GCF_000327345.1 Myotis davidii | reverse complement strand
ATATTATTATAATGACATTATATTATATTATATGCCTAATCTGAAATGTGAAGAAAAACCAAGTTTCTCAATATTAAATTCTCTCATCACTGAAGAAACTGAGGTTTGCCTTGGCATTTAATATTTAACTATGGCCATTTCATGCAAAGTGTGACTGTAGAATAAGAATTCCATCTGAAATTCTTATTCTAGCGAGTCACCTCTTTGCAATGTACAAAGTATTTTAGCAAGGGGCCACAACTTGAGAGAATGATTCGTTATGAAAGGAAGAAAAAGTCACTTGTCACAGCCAGAACAATCAAGAACAATGCTTAACAGTTTCTCAACTGAAAAACAAAAAAAATACAGCTTAGTCTTGCCTGTGGTTTAATGCAGGATGGGATTTCTGCCTCATTGTTATGAAAGCTCTGATCTGCTTTCCTGTAGTGGGGGTGGTTCCCTTGATGACCCAGGTGGCAGTCTTATTGATTTTTATGACTAAATGAGTTGCTGCAGCATAAATGCATAACTAGTCTTAAGTGCTTTCCTGAGTAAAAATGACAGTTCATTTTATTTGGTTTGCACAGACTTCTTGACCTTTGCTTCACACATCTTATAAGTAATGCACAAAGGAGTTGATATTCTATTATTTGCATTAGGCAGGCCATGCTTACTCTCCAGGGCTGGGGATGGGCTCCCTGGAGGGCTTGGGGAGTTGGGTATATGTTTTCCTCACAATAATCTTATGCTTTTTTCAGGGAAGGACCCTGTAGATAGAATGCCTTCCCTCTCCTACATCGCTATTTCTCTAAATACTTCTGGCAACTTGCCTTTCATTCTGGTCAACATACAAAAGTTGAACATGGAGCCAAATAGTTGAAAGCTAAAGCTTGAGCTACCCAATTTCCATGGACACAGAATAAATACTGACAAACTCAAATTAAAGTACAATTGGTTGTTCTTACCTAATTCTAGCATTATGCCATCCGACTAAATGTAACATTTTGAACAACAAAAATTGATTGTTAGACATTATAAGCCCAGCCTTACATGGTATATATTTTACACAATTAGGAATTTGAATATGGTAATGATCTTCATTGCTTCACTGTCCCTCATTTCTTTATTATAACATTACTTCCTCCCTTTCTCATGTAGATTTTTTTAAAATCAACAGCTCATTCTTTTTCTTTCCTAAAATACCTATTCCAAATCTCCCTAGTCCTCAACCTTCTGTTCTCCCATCTCTGCTCACTATCAAGTCCTTAATCTTGTCTCCATGGCATTTTTTTATATCATAAAACTTATCCATTTAAAGTATCCAATTCAATGGTTTCTAGTGGATTCGCAGAGTTAAGCAGCCATCGCCTAATCTATTTTAGTGCATTATCATCACCCCACAAAGAAATCCCATACCTAGTAGCAGCCACTTCTCATTTTCCACCTCCTCCGAGTCACCCACCTCCAACCCCTGAAAACCAGTAATCTACTTTCTGTCTCTATGGGTCTGCCTATGCTGGAAATGGAATATAAATGGAATCATACAACATTTGAGATTTTTGTGTCTGACTTCCTTTACTTAGCACAATGTTTTTAAGGTTTATCCATGTTGTATCATATATCAGTACTTCATCTTCTTTAACTGAATAATATTTGATTGTAGATACGTACCACATTTTGTTTATCCACTCATTAGTTGATGGACATATGGATTATTTCCACCTGTTGGCTATTAGAGCTAGTGTTGCTATGAATATTTGTGTACTAGGTTTTTATAAACATATTTTTTCTTTTGAGTATATAGCTAGGAGTAGAATTGCTGGATTGTATGATAACTCCATGTTTAACCTTTTCAGTCACTGCACCAAGCTACATTTCCAAAAATAGATTATGGAGGTTCCAATTTTTCCACACCCTCTCCAACATTTTTTATTATATGTATCTTTTCTATTATAGCAATTGCAGTATATATAAAATGGTATCTCATTGTGCTCTTGCATTTCACTAATGACTAATTGTGTTGACATCCTTTAAACTGCTAATTGGCCTTTGTGTATCTCTTTTGGAGAGAGATCTATTTAGATCTTCAGCCTAATTTTAAAATTGGTTTATTTACTTTTTTATTATTGAGTTGTAAGATTTCTTTATGTATTCTAGATATAATTTCTTACTGGATGCATGTTTTGCAAGTATTTTCTCTCATGTTGTGAGTTGCCTTTTTACTTTCGTGATCATAACCTATGAAGCATAAATCTTTTCAATGTTGATAAAGTCAAATTTTTCTACTTTCCATGCTATCACTTATTTTTTTAATGCCATATCTAAAAGGCCTTACATAGCCCAAGGTTATAAAGATTTATTCCTACATTTTCTTCTAAAGTATTATAGTTTTTAAAAATTATAGGTGTATCAAGGATATATTGTGAATTAATTTTTATGTGTGAAGTGAAGTAGGTGTCCAACTTCATTCTTTTGCATGTAGGTAGATCCATTTGCCCCCCAACCATTTGTTGAAACAAAATGTCCTATCCCAATTACTTTATATTAACACTCTCGTTGATCCTAGGAAATTAGAACATCAATTTTCACTACATGTAGGAAATTAGAACATCAATTTTCACTATAAAATCTACAAAGTCACTTCTATTTACCTTGTTTTGACCTCATTCTAGCATGCTATAAAAGAAGTTGATCCTCTTCCATCTATATTCAGGATCCTTTCTTATACCTTAAATTATTGCTTCCTTCTTCTGTATCTGGGATGACCATGTACTTTATGATATAAACCCATACAGTGTTATTGAAAAGAGCCAGTATTAATTTTGGTGTGACAACAGATGTCCACCTAAATTTTCAGAGCAAACTAGTATATAATACGTGCAATAAACTGTGCATATGTGTGGTCCCCCAAAATTCTCATGCTGAAACCTTAATCCCCTGGTGATGGTATTTGGAGATGGGGCCTATGGAGGTAATTAAATCATGAGGCTGAAGCCCTCATCATGGAAACTGTGCCCTTATAAGAAGTGTCACAGAGAGCTTGCTTCCCCTCTGCCGTAAGTACTAGTACACAGGGATAAGGCAGCCATTTGAAAACCAGAGAGTGGGCTCTCCCCAGACACCAAGCCTGCCAAGGATCTTGATTTAGGATTTCCCAGCCTTCAGGATTGTGAGAACAAATAAATGTGTTTAAACCACACAGTCTATAGTAATTTGTCATGACAGACTGAACTGAGTAAAAAACTATACCATTTTATGAAAACACCAATGTCTTCCTTTCTACTGGATGTCATTTAGCATTGAAATATATATTATTTAAATATACATTTAAATATTTATACCAGTACCTTTTATTTTAAAAGGTTCTGCACACATTACTATATTACTAGTATCAATATATAATCCTATGTAATACATCAACTAATATCACTATCAAAGTTCCTTTTCTTCACAGATAGACATGTCTTAAAAGAGCTATCTATATATGCTTTCTATATGTCTTCACCTATAATTTATGCCTAAACATGTTTTCAGTCTGCCCCTACTAGGGTCTAGGGAACAACCAGATTTAGAGTCAAAAGATTAGGATTTAATCGAGGCTCAACCTCCCACTATGTCCATCTGGACTTTGGAAAAGTCACTCAAATTTCCAGTTGTCTCAGTTGTCTTGCTCTATAAAATGGGAATAAAAACACCGATTTCAGTTGGTAACTTTGAGAACTTAATTTGATAACACAGCTAACACATTTGTCACATAGTAAGTTCCCCATAATTGTTAGTTTAATGCAAATCATAGTTTGAATTCCATATTTATCTGACAGTATTTTATCTACTAATGAAGATACTTGGTAGACCAGATGGGCTTTCTTTATGTTTCTTACCAGCAAACAACCCTATGTTTGAATTTTCATTTTAGCAAAATGAAGGTTTCAGCAAAATGAAGTACTAATAAACTGAAATCTATATATCAATGAATCTATCTCTAGAAACACTTATTAACTGTGACTTTTGGTAGAAAAGTAAAATATTACTGAGTTATTTAGTAAAGGGTCAGCAAAGTTTTCTGTACAGGACTAAATAGGATATTTTAGGCCTTCGGGCCATATGGTCTCTGTGTCAACTACTTATCACCCTCAGTGCAAAAGCAGTTAAAACAATATTTAAACCAATGATCATGGCTATGTTCCAATAAAACTTAATTTATGGACATGGGAATTTAAGTTTGCATGTCATAAAATCTGAATTTTCACCCATTTTATATATATTCACAGACCATAAATGCAGGCGTCAGGCCTGATTGAACCCTGAATTTACTCATTAATTATATATTATTATGTTCATTTTTCATTGACTCTCGATCCTCCATAAGACGTAAGTTCTATAAGCATGGGGTTCTTTGACTGTTTTAATTTCTGATGTTTTCCAAGTAAATAGTACTAGCATAATATAAATAATAAATATTCGTTGAATGAATAAAATGTCCTTTTTTCTCCCAAACTTTTTATGGTAGGATTTACTAGCAATACAAGAGTATTCACATGCTCTTTGATACGTCCTTACAGACAGAGGACTAAAAATTTCAAAAGGTGAATTTTGACTTAATGATTATTACTTCAAAATAATATGATACTTTAAACCATGGTATCAAGAGAAATAAAGGTTGATAACCTCTTTGTGTATGTGCACAGAAAGTGTACAATTATATAACATGCATACACACATGCACATATATACATATTTGCATATACATATATATATACACCAATATAGATATATACGTACATATATACATGCATGACTATTTCATAAACATATACAAGTTCTATTTTGATACTTACATGTTCCATAACTAATTTATATTTTGGTTTATATAAATTGTTATACACAAATAATTTGAGTATGGTACTTAAACAGATGTTTAATCAGGGCAGTTAAGTGGTAATGACACTAATTAATCACAAAGTGAAAACACATTCACCTTAGAAAAACCAACACTATTAAACTATTAAGATTAATTGGCTTTATTTAAAAAGAAACACATTGCAACATAATTATCTTAGGACAATGTCAAATGTCCTGTTGAATCTATGTTTGTTCTCAATAAACATAAAGTCCAAACCACTTACCATAAATCATAATTCCCATGGGTAATAAAAGGGAAAAGAATGTTCTCACATAGTAATACATAGCATGATTTCTTCGAAAAAATATTTAAAAAATATGTGTAGTTAATCTTTAAACTTTTTAGATGTAAGATTATCTGTGAACTTTTAAAAATGGATTATTTTATATTGTAGATACACTGAATGATCTATATATAGAATTCTATATAATTTTATATAAAACTTCAAATAGCTTCCCTATCTCTAGTAATATTTTTTTTTAATTTTTATTGAGTTTTAGAAAGAGAGGAGGGGATAGGGAGAGAAAGAGAGAAAAAGATCTATATGAGAGTGCAACATTGATTGGCTGCCTCCTGTATGCCCTCCTCTGGGAAACAAACCCACAACCAGGGCATGTGTCCTGACGGGGAATCCAACCAGCAACTTTTCTGTGCTCAGGAAAACACCCAACCAACCAAGCCACACGGGCTAGGACTCAAGTAATTTTTGAATAGCAGAAGTAGACAACATTCACCTATAAGGATGATAGCACAGCTATACTAGTATATATAAAAGCCTAAGCAACCGAACGACCGGTTGCTATGATGCGCATTGACCATCAGGGGGCAGATGTTCAATGCCGGAGCTGCCCCCTAGTGGTCAGTGAACTTCCACAGTGGGAGAACAGCTCAGCCTAAAGCCAGGCTCACTGCTGGCGAATGCAGCTACATTGCCGCACACCTCTCCCTCCCCAGGGACAGTGCTATCAAGCAGTGGCATCAGCAGGCGCAGTGGGGCCAGGATAAGCGAAAGTGGTGCCCAGCCCTGGATTAGGCTCCTCCTACTTTGCACACTGCTACATCCCCGGGGGGGGGGGGGGGTGTCCTGGATTGCAAGAGGGCACAGGCCAGGCTAAGGGAACTCACTGGTGCACGAATCTGTGCACTGGGCTTCTGATCTTTAATGAAATGAGAACTAAAAAGTATTAAGTAAAAAGTATTAAGTTAGTATACAGAGACCCAGGGAAAAGCCTGGAGACTGAAAATAGTAAGCGAAGGCAGGAAAAGCCCAACGAATGAAGCAGGCCATTCCAGTCTGCAACTAGCAAGGAGTATATTATGGAAACATTGGAGGCTCAACTTTGGCAGCTGCAAGATGAAGTGTAATTTTTTTTCTGTAGAACATGACAGGTGCCAGAAAATGTTATAGATTAAAAAGGGGGATAGTTACACGTACTAGTACATGAACGCTACCAGATCAAGAAAGTACTTTACATACTTGGCCAGGTCAGGACAAAAACCTGTTTAGGAGCCGGCACACTGCAGGAGACAAGGGAGGGATGCTGATTTATGTCAGAATGAACATCAATTGTAATAGGCAGTCTGTAAGGGGGGCTTGCAGGAAGCAATCTCTGTTCTGTCCAGGGTCCAGCCCCCGGGTCATGTCATAGAACAGTCTCTCCTCCACAGTAGCTCTTAGAATTATTATACAGTGGAGTAACAGCTGTGAGATTTATTTAAATAGTATTAGCCCAAATCATAATCTAGAAGTTGCAAATTCATTGTTATAGTTCAATGCTTGAGGAGAACAATTTAATCCACTTTTAAACTCAAGTCAATTAAAACAGTTTTTATGTTATTTGCAATAAAAGTCTTACGACCATTTTGCCACTCTTTTTGCATCACAACAATCCTCAATCATCAAATTTCTGTGTATCTGTTATCACTGCTAGTAAGCTTAGAAAATGCGGTATTGGTTTGTCTTTTGAACTGGAAAAAGGCACCAAGCTTAATGGGTTAAATAAAAAAGGCCGATTTGTACCATGTTTTTGAACATATTTAAGTGTAACATCTAGTTCCCTTTCTAGTAGTAATGTTATCGCCAAATGTGTGAACAACGCAAGAAAGCCCAAGTCAAAGCCAGCATAGTTAAGAGCACCTGTGTAGTAGGTAACTGATTAAAGCAATACATGCAGATAAATTATCCAAGGTACACACCTTGAATCATAAAGTGTATCAACCAGCACAGGTTTTCTAGGATGCTGTACCCCTTTCATGGCATCATTGATAGATTGCCATCCTGCCTTCAATATGAGCTCCATCAGTACCAATATATGCTACAGAAACCATCCATGTTGTTTCTCTGTAACAATTATTCATTGGTGCTTATTTTGGCCTAAGTAATATACTACAATACTCTGTAAAAACATAAATAACTTAAAAAGTGTGCTTAATCTAGTAACAGATAAATAAATCATTATTGCAACATATTCAAATAATATAATATATATCAGCAAGTTGGGAAAACCCCTCTATACATTCATATGCACACACATACTATTTCTATATAAATAGGAACATACTTTATAGATTGTCTTCTTTTTCCTCCTTGACCTCATATCTTAGAAATGGATCCCTGCCAGTATTTATAGCTCTGTGCCACTTACTGCTAAGGCTATACTAGCTTAGTTGCATCAGAATGTTCAATTATGACCTTCTTATGGACACTCAGTTTATTTTCTATTTCATAGTATGATATACAATTCTGCGGTGAACATTCTGTGCACACATTCGGGTAGCAATGTGTGACTATCACTCCAGGATGGAGTCTTGAAGAGAAAATCCAATGTCAAGGGGGATGCAAATATTAAATTTGAAAATTGGGCTATTTTTTTTTTCAAAAGGCTTGTACTCATATAGCCTATGATTGATTCCTTTTCTTGTATCCTTAATAATAACAGGTATCAATCTTTCTGGTGATGGTCAATAATATGGATTAAAATAAGCATTATTGCTTAATTATATTTCTTTAAATATTGTGAGGTCAAGCAACTGCTCATGTATGGAATTTTTTATAGTCTATGTGCTTGTAATATTTATTTTACATATTTAAAAATATATATTCTCATTGATTTCAGAGAGGGAGAGAGAGATAGAAACATCAATGATGAGAGAGAATCACCAATCAGCTGCTCCCCAACCCGCCCTCCACTGGGGATCAAGCCCACAACCCAACACGTGGCCTGACCTGGAATTGAAACACATTCATGTTCACAGGTCAACACTCAACCACTGAGCCACACTTGCTGGGGAATATTTGTTCATTTTAAATTGGATTATCTTTCATTGTTATAGAGATGATAATCCTATGACTATTATATGTGATGAAAATATTTTCTTCTACTTGGCATTTGTATCTTTAAAGTTAAACTTTCCCATTGAGGATTTTTAATTTTGCCTTTGTCAGTTATGTAAACATTTGCATTATGGCATCTGGGGTTTGGTTCTGACTTAGGAAAGTCTTTCTTATCAAATATTCTAAAGTTATTTTCCACTATTATTTCTTATTTTTTATATGTATTTAATTTTAGTTATTGACTTCATCTGAAATGCATGTGTGAGCCTGCATGTGTGAGTCTGCAGTGTGTAATGTAAGGAAGGTGTTTAACTATTTATTTAAGAGGTTTTTAACTATTTATTTACCGTTGTATAGACCAGTGATGGCGAACATATGACACGCGTGTCAGAGGTGACACACGAACTCATATTTTTGGTTGTTTTTTCTTTGTTAAATGGCATTTAAATATATAAAATAAATATCAAAAATATAAATCTTCATTTTGCTATGGTTGCAAATATCAAAAAATTTCTATATGTGACATGGCACCAGAGTTAAGTTAGGGTTTTTCAAAATGCTGACACGCCGAGCTCAAAAGGTTCGCCATCACTGGTATAGATAGTACTTGAAGAATTGTTTATTGAATAAATCTCCTGAACAAAGAAAAAAACAAACAAACAAAAACCCCTAGACATGGGCAACAGTATGATGTTACAAGAGGGAGGTGGGGTGTAAGGTAGCAAAGGGTGAAGGGGGTCAAATATATAGTGATGGAAGATTTGACTTTGGGCGGTGGGCACACAAAGCAATGTACGGGTAATGTATCATATAATTGTACACTTTTGCACTGCTGGTGGGAACGCAAACTTGCACAGCCACTGTGGAATACACTTTTTTTTTTTTTAATTCTAGGTTAATGAACTTTTGGGGGATGTTTCAAGGGAAGACCATAATCACTGTACTTATTTGTAAAAAGTGTCTTGATTGTTCCTTCTTATTTCTTTATTCATTTGAAATGTAAAACTGATTTCTAATATTTCATAAAAGATCTTTTGTGATTTTGATTGGTATTATGCTAAACATATAGAAACTATTTTATATAGAAAAACATATATATAAATCCCACAGAGTACTTGTTGTCTGCAAGGAAGTTGGATCACAGAAGCTGAAACACCTTATAAAATGCCAATATTCTGCTCACTGGGAATGAGGTGCTACCCTGTACTTGCACAAGTATGGATTAGACAGAAAGGATTATTCAAAGGCAACTCAAGTAAATAAAACATGATGTTACTATTTTAAACTTATAATGAAAATGATAATTGAGTGAGTTGTCTTTATTTCTCCTACATATCATATTTTCTCAATGTAACAAGCTACAGGATAACACAAATTATAATCAGAAAGCTGATTGAGCATGAAATAAGAACAAAGGAAGTCCATTATTTAATTCAAATATTTAATGATGCAATGGATCCAACTATTCAATAGAGATTCACAAACCAATTAGCTTGGACAGATAAATTTCTGTGCTAGGTTGTACTCATCCACGGACATTCTTGGAGAACTTTTGACAATATTTGCCTTTTTCACTCTTTCTTTAATTCCATTTTATAACAGGCCCCCTTCTGGTGGACACAGATTTTCTTACAGGTCTTTTGCCTCTGTTAATGTGATAAGCTGTCAGTAACTGAAATTCTGATAAACAGAAGCTGATTTGACTCAGTAGTGAATACTGCCAAGGGAGGAAATGGCTGGGAATAGAGTGCCACCTACCCACATAGGGCAATGGCTCTCCAAATAATAGCAAACTGACCAGCATAGCAGAGGTTACCATTCTGCTAAGAAGACTGAAATCCATGCTAGAGTGTTAGATATTATGTGTTATAGCTTCATTAAAAAATATA
>NW_006294998.1:2848800-2850629 GCF_000327345.1 Myotis davidii | reverse complement strand
CAGCCATCACCCCCTCAACCCAGGTTAGCCAGGCACCCCAGTGGGCCCCCCCACACTGATCCAGGACCCCCTTCAGGGCAAACCAGCCGGCACCCACCCAGGCACCAGGCTTCTATCCTATATAGTAAAAGGGTAATATGCCTCCCAGCACCGGGATCAGCGGAGCTGCGAGGCCTCCTGGCACCAGGATCAGCATGACAAGGGGCAGCGCACAAACCCTCTGACCGCCCTGTGGCTCTGTGTGTGACAGGGGGCGGGGCCACAACCTCCCTATCAGCCCTGCTCTGTTCATGACAGGGGAAGGCGCCCCAACTCCCCAATTGGCCCTGCTCTGTGCCTGATATGGGGGAGCTCCCCAATCCCCTGATTGCCCTTCGGCTCTGTGTGTGACAGGCTGCGGCGCCCCAACCTCCTGATCAGCCCTGCTCTTTGTGTGACAGGGGGCAGCGCCCCAACCCCCTGATCGGCCCTGCTCTGTGTGTGACGGGGTAGAGCCATAACCTTCTGAAGAGGTGGGCCTAGATCAGTGATGGCGAACCTATGACATATGTGTCAGAGGTGACACGTGAACTCATTGTTTTGGTTGACTTTTCTTTGTTAAATGGCATTTAAATATACAAAATAAATATCAAAAATATAAGTCTTTGTTTTACTATGGTTGCAAATATCAAAAAATTTCTATATGTGACACGGCACCAAAGTTAGGGTTTTTCAAATGCTGACACACCAAGCTCAAAAGGTTCACCATCACTGGCCTAGATGGTCTTGTTCCACCCAAATAAACCCATTTACTGGGTACAGTCGAGTGCACAGTGGATACCTGACATAAGTCACTTGCCTTAGCGGAATTCACTGTATTAGCTCAAGCTTATACAAATAGATGCTTCTTTTCATAAATTTAGAACAGGAAAACTGAAAGACTGAGACAGCTAGATTCATGTCAGTGGTAGAAATGAATGATCTTATAAAACTAGGTCTAGACAAATCACATGCAATTCAAAGCTGTGAGGTACAATGAAGCTGAAGGAGAAAAGTTGAAGATATTTGAGGAAGACAAAACTGCCTCTGAAAGCCTAGGAGGTAAAAAGAAGTAGTCTCATGACTTCATTTGGCAATGGATTAAAAATGTTTAGTAACTTGGATGAAAAAAAGTTTTTGTTTTGTTGTGGTTTTTTTTTTTTTCCCATTGAAAGCTAAAAGATTCCCTTGTTTTACATTAATAATGCCTTTTTTAATTTGAGCTAATTTGATGGACTTTTCTTCATTATAATAACACTAGAGGCCCGGTGCACAAAAATTTGTGCACTCAGGGGGGAGGGGTGGTCCCTCAGCCCGACCTGTGCCCTTTCGCAGTCTGGGACCCCTCGGGAAATAACAACCTGCTGGCTTAGGCCTGCTCCCGGGTGATAGAGGGCAGGCCTAATCCCTAGGTGCAGCCCCTGGTCGGGCTCAGAGCAGGGCCAATTGGGGAGTTGGGGCACCGCCCCCTGTCACACTCAAGGCAGGGTCGATGGGGAGGTTGTAGCGCCCCCCCCTGTCACACACAGAGCAGGGCCAATGAGGGGTTTGGGGAGCTGCGCTCTGTCACACACAGAGCCGCAGGGCAATCAGGAGGTTGGGGAGCTCCCCCCTATCAGGAACAGAGCAGGGTCGATAGGGAGGCTGTGGCCCCGCCCCCTGTCACACACAGAGCCGCAGGGCGATCAGGGGGTTTGGGCCCTGCCCCCTGTAATGCTGATCCCGGTGCAGGGAGACCTTGCGGCTCTGCTGATCCGGTGCTGGGAGGCATATTACCCTTTTAATATATAGAATAGAGGGCTGGTGCATGG
>NW_006294998.1:2837562-2848783 GCF_000327345.1 Myotis davidii | reverse complement strand
TCCTGAAAGCAGGTATCTGGTTTGTTTAGGTTCCACAATCGAAACTCCGTATCAATTCCAGTTCTGAGATCCCAGCTCTCTGAAAGCTGGTTTCTGGGGTTTTGTTTAGCTTCTATTTTTGTAACTATGTTTCAAACTGCCAGCTCAGAGGCCTGCAGCGGCAGGCGGGGAACATTGGAGTCCTCCGTCACTGAAGCAAGCAAGCCTCATGTTAGTTTCAAGCTGCCTGGCTGCTGGCTGCCATCTTGGCTGGCAGTTAATTTGCATATTGCCCTGATTAGCCAATGGGAAGGGTAGCGGTCGTATGCCAATTACCATGTTTCTCTTTTATTAGATAGGATCCTGAGCATTATGAAATGCAACATCCAATTTTGCTTTGGGATGTCAATGAATGCTTCACTGAGAAGGTAACATTTTTTCTTAATGAGTACACATAATTTTGTAAAGAAATATATGGAAGAGTTCCATGAAAAGGTAAATAATAAAATTAATTTGAAATATCTGTGGATTAGTAAAGAAATATGTGGGCATATTAATTCCAGTAGATAACTAAAGCCAGTTAAATTATTTCTAATGCAGGCAATACACAGGTGACTTTGGTCAAAGACCTGAAAGAAATAAGGAAGCAAGTCATGTGGATATCAAGGAATATTACTCCAATAAAAGGGAATAGAATTAATAGAGCTCTACACGCCATATATTTAACACAAGACCTAATATAAAATTTCAAAGTAGCTCAATAAATATTTGATGAATAAATTCATGGGTCAACAAATACATACTCAAAACAATAAGAATCAAAATAGTTGATGCTTATTTTTAAAAAGTTCCATCCAAAGTGATTTTTATACTATTTAAATATAAGTTTTTATTTTATATTATATAAGATTGTGGTCACTTTGTAGTTTTTTTTAATAAGCAAAATAAAAGTATTTTATATTCTTTAGTACTTTTGGGGTATCATGTTGTAAATCATCTTATAAAACTAAGCGATAAATTTTATATTATTATATGGTTATTTTAATAACATCTACAATGATTTTTATGGATTTTCTCATCTTGAAATTGAAATAATAGTGGGATTTTATTTGTGCTCAGTCCTTAGTTCATGTGTTTACATTCTACTATAGTTAATTTAAATAAATATTAAATATTTAAAATAGGTTATTAATTGCCAACATCTATTTCATTACTCACAAGGAACTTATATCCTTTTACAATTAGCTAGATATATAGATAGGCCACAATCTTTATTTTCCTAAAAAAATATTACAAGTTAAAATTCCTTCACTATTTTGTAATGATATGCTTTTTGGAGTCTGTTATGTGGTTTAGTAATAGAATCTTCACGTATAGTTTGTTTTGTGTTTTCATTTTCTTAGGTATTTTATTTTTACGTTATTTTTAAAAACTGTACACATTTATTTATTTAACTTTATTGTTATTGTTGACACTATTACAGATTTCCCCAATCACTCCTTTGCCCAATTCCACCCACCCTACTACCCCCTTCCCTCTGGCCATCACCTTACTATTGTGTCTATGGTTTATGCACATATATCTATATATAATTTCACTTACTTTATTTTTAGTAATTTAAATAGTATTTAAAAATATGCCTAATATATGTTTCTCTGAAAAGTCATATGCAAAACAGAATCAAAGATAGAGACATTCTAGTTTATCTAGCTTAGTCTGTTTAATTGTACATTGCAGGAAATAAAGGCCTGTAGAATCAAGTAAACTGTGCAACTTTACAATGCATAACCCAGTAGAAAGCAATTGTGCCTTTTCTAAATAGCATAGGAGAGTTCAAGATGTAAGAAAATATATTTATATTTCAATTGGCCATGTACTTATAATTTACTCTCTCGGTCAGAATTCTGAGAGGAATTTAAATGAGGATATTTATAAAAGTGAAACTTTGAGCATATGCTGCAATTTGGTGGGGCATTATTTAATACTATCTCTGGTTTTCAATATCAGCAAGAAAATAATCATATTAAATTAATTAAGAGTACCATCAAGTACTTTGTTAAAATCAATATTTATTAAATTTGGACCTTCTCTTTATAGACCAATCTTTTCTATAAAGTTGATGGATTAAAGTTATTTTTTACTAATCTTCTATTATTTTCAATGTTTATCAACCTCAGCTTATTCATTCATAGATTTTTATTATGTAATAAAATCAGACTAATCTCACAGTAATTAGTGAGGTTTTCTTTAGGTCTTAATATTCTATCAGATTTTCCTCTGTTTCTATTTCTCCATAAGTCTTCAAAATAATTTTGTTTGTCAATAATCTATATGTCCCTAATACAGCAAAATGCTATGCAACAATTTGTGTAACTACATATTAGAAGAAAAAGATACATTACAAAATTTTGTTGAGCCATAATAATAATTAAAAAAAGAAATCATTTTGAAGCACATGTCTCAAGAAGTACCAAGAGGTCATATCAAGAGAATTGGACAAAATTCAAATACATTTTTGATCAAAAGTCAAGAAAGTAATAAAGGCTATATATGACAAATATATAGCTAACATCATACTCTGTGGTAAAAAGCTGAAAGACTAGGAATGGTTCTCACAAAAAGAAATAAAAGGCATCCAAATTGGAAAGAAGTAGTACTGTCACTATTTGAGGATAAGTTGGTTCTATTTGAGAAAACCTGAAAGACTCTAGCAGAAACTATTAGAACTAATAAATTCAGTAAAGTTGCAGGGTACAAATTAATATTTATAAATCTATATAACAATAATAAACAATCAGAAAGAGAAATATTTTAAATTCCATTTACAATTGTATCAAAGAGAATAAAATACCTAGGCCCAGCCACTTAACTAAGGAGGTATAATATCTATGCTCAGAAAACTATCAGACACTAATGAAAAAAAATAAAGACGAAACAAATAAAGGGAAGGATATTTAGTGATCATGGAATGGAAAGACTAATGTTAAAATGTCCATATTTCCCAATCTACAGATTCAATGCCATCTCTATTAAAATACCAAAGGTATTTTTCACAGAACAAGAACAAATAAATTTTATATGGGACTACAACAGATCTCGAGTTGCCAACACAATCTTAAGGAAGAACAGCCCGGCGGGATGGCTAGGTGGTTGAGCATTGATCTGTGAACCAGGAGGTCATAGTTCAATTCCTGGTCAGGGACTATGCCCAGGTTGCAGGATTAAACCCCCGGTGGGGAGTGCAGGAAGAAGCCAATCATTGATTCTCTCCCTCTCTGAAATCAATGGGGGAAAAAATTTATATATATATATATATTAAAAACATTCTGAGCCATAGTTTTTTATACTTGTTGCTGCCTGTTTAGTGAATTAATAAAAAGTATAAAGAATGTTTGATTTAAGAGTATTGAATAGCTCTCGATCTTAAATGTTTATTGAAGTTATTTTGTTTCATTGTAGGTCAGACATATTACCAACAGGAAGGAAGGAAGGAAGGAAGGAAGGAAGGAAGGAAGGAAGGAAGGAAGGAAGAAAGGAAGAAAGAAAGGAAGAAAGGAAGAAAGGAAGAAAGAAAGGAAGAAAGAAAGAAAGTTAGTTAGAGGCATCACACTTCCTGATTTCAAACTATGTGATAAAGCTATAGTAATAAATAGAGTTTGGTATTGGCACAAAAACAGACACATAGATCAATGAAAAAGAATAGGAATCCCAGAAATAAACTCATGCTTATATTGTCTATTAAACAATGAGTAAATGACAGAATCTTCAGTAAATGATTTTGGGAAAACTAGATAGACATGGACAAAAAGGAATCTGAACCACTTTCTGACAACATATAAAAAAATAAACTCAAAATGGATTTAAGACTTAAATCTAAGGCCTAAAACCATAAAACTATAAGAAAACATAATTAAACTATTTGACACTGATCCAATATAGTTTTTGATATGTCTCCACAGGCAAGGGCAACAAAAGCAAAAATAAACAAATGTGACTACATAAAACTAAAAAAGATTTGCTCAGTAAAGGAAACCATCAATGAAATAAAAGACAACCTATTGAATGAGAGAAGATATTTGCAAATAAAAGATCAATAAGGGGTTGATATACACAATATATAAAGAACTCATACACACTCAACACAAACAAAAAATCCAAATAAAAATTGGCCTAGGGACCTGAATAAACATTTATCCAAAGAAGACAGATGGCCAACAGATCCATGAAACAATGATCAACATCACTAATCATCAGGGAAGTGAAAATAGATACACTAATGAGCCATCACTGCACACCTGTGTTGACAAGGATGTGGAAAAATGGAAATCTTTGTGCAATGCTGGTGGGACAGTAAATTAGTGTAGCACTATGGAAAACACAGTGAAGTTTTCTCAAAAAAAATAAAAAATAGTACTACCATACAACCCAGCAATTCCACTTCTGGGCATTTATCTAAGGAAAATGGAAACATTATTTTGAAAACATATTATGTACCCCTATGTTCACTGATGCATTATTTAGAATAGCCAAGATATGGGAGCAAAGCAATCTAGGCATCCATTGATAGATGAATGGAAAAACAAGATGTGGGGTGTATTTATACATATATACATATATGTATATATGTGTATAGATTTAATGGAATATTATTTAGCAATAAAAAAGATGAAATCTTGCCATTTGCAACAACATAGATCAACCTTGAAAATATAAGCTGAGTAAAATAGTCAGATAAGAAAGACAAACAATATATGAATTCACTTACATGTGGAATCTACAAAACAAAAGAAAACAAAACAGAAACAGACTCAGATACAGAGAATGAGCTGATGATTGGCAGAGGCATGGTAGTAAGGGAATGGATGAAAAAGGTGAAGGGGGATGAGAGGTGTACCCTTTCAATTATAAAACAACTAAGTCAAAAGGATGCAATGGACAGCATAGGGAATATACTCAGTAACATTTTAACTGTGATAACTATGGTAACAGAGAGTTATTAGACTTAAGGTGGTAATCACATTGTAAAGTTTATACATGTAGAAGCACTATGTTGTACACCTAAAACAAATACAATATTGTATTTCAATTTTACTTTCATAAATAATAATTTTAATAAGAATAAACTGAGTTTTGCACTTAGTACTCAAAAAGAGAATAAATAATGCCAATATTTGGAATAACAGCCTGTTAATTTAATGAAAAAGTAGCTGGCTTACTATCTCAAACAAAGTCCCATTAAAAAGAGACTATCTTGTAAAGCTTATATGTAAACTATTTTTCAATTAATGGTTAAAAACAACTATTTTTCTTTTGAAGATGCATAGAGCACTTAAAGAATTAAGCCATGACAAGCTGTTTTAGGAAAGGGAATGGATGATCTTCTCCCTATGCCCACAAAATTCAGTTTGCGTTTCCTTGGAAATAATTATCTTTCTTTTGCACAACAGCCTAGAAACAGATGAAAATGTTGATAAACTCATTTTTAATGTCCTCCCATTTAAAAGTAAATCAATAAAGAGCTATTTTTAGTATCATAGTCACAGAAAAATTTAAATTCATTTATCCCTTGATATTTACCCATGAACTAAAATTTTTCTTGTGAGAAATTTCAAAGGCATAATTTTGAGCTCCACATTCATTATTAATTTCTTGGCTAGAAGATTAATTGCAGAGGTTAATACTAATCAGGTTTTAAAAATTGAGAAATGGTGAATACAGTGTGGGGCAAAAGTGGGTTTACAGTTGTGAGTATGCCAAACACAGTTTATTCTTGTGTTATTATTTATTAATTACTGTATTATTTTCGATGTGAACAACCGTAAACAAGGGGGCCTCAGTATCTAATAATGGGACATGTATGTCATACTTTTCTTGAAGAACACTTAGTTTCCATTTGGAAAATGTGAGGTGTATTTAAGTGGTATCAGTGCAACACACAAAGGGCGAATAGTAGATTAAATAAATTTAGTAAACTGTGTACCTAAAAATTCCCTGGGCAAAGTAGCCTGGTGAATCCCTTAGTCATAGTTAGTATCTATCTATGTATCTATGTATCAATGTATCTGTGTATCTATGTTTCTATGTATCTATGTATCTATCTATCTATCTATCTATCTATCTATCTATCTATCTATCTATCAATCTACCATTTATCTATCATCTATCTGTCTATCATCATCTATTTTTCTATGTTTCTATTCATCATCCATCTATCCTTTATTTAAATTCCACCTGCTTCCTCTGACACTTCGAGAGTTACCCTAGAAGAAGCAGCAAATGTGAATCAACTTTAAAAACACTAGAGGTGATCAATCATCTTTCTTGCAACTGTTTGTGCCAAATTTTCCATTAAATGTGAGATGACAGAGTACATGTAAATGTAGAGAGTTTTTTTGTTTTCAAAAGGTTGAAAACAGTAGATACTAGAAAGAGAGATAGGAGTCTAGAGATTTTAAACACTAGTTTCATATTACTAATTTTCATATCTGTAATCAGTTGTAATAAATAAAATAAGATATCATGTCAGTATTATGAACTTCAAATATTAAGAACAAGAAATCCTTGAAAATAATTCAGCATTTTATACTGAAATTTTATTCCCCTAATTTTGTAGACCCAGTCCTTGTGTTAAAATGTTTTAAATATACAAAATTTTTAATATAAGAATTGAAAATTTTATATATATTAAAAAGGGATTCTATCTTTACATTGAAATGCACATTTAAAGTAAACTATCTGTTGTCTGGCTGGGTGGCTCAGTTAGTTGGAGTGTTGTCCCATACACCAAAAGATTGTGGTTCAATTCTCGGTCGGGGCACTTAGCTAGGTTGCAGGTTTGATCCCCAGTCCAAGCACATATGGGAAGCAACTGATAAATGTTTCTCTCTCACATTGATTTTTTTTCTCTCTCTCCCTCTCCCTTCCTCTCTCTAAAAATATAAAATAAAATAAAAATGTAACCTGGGGTGATGATTAAAATAAAGTAAAATAAGCTATCTTTGATGTACGAGAGAGAGAGAGAGAGAGAGAGAGAGAGAGAGAGAGAGAAGAGAAAGGGAGAGGGAGAGAGAGAGGGGAAGAAACATTAATGTGAGAGAGAAACACCTATCAGTTGCCTTTCATACACATCCCAACTAGAATTGTACCTTCAACCCGGGTATGTGCCCTGACAGGAAATGGAACCTGTGACCTTTCAGGGTAGACAAAGCCACTCCAACCAACTGAGCCACCCAGCTAGGGCTCTGTGTTGTACTTTTAATGTACCACCAGAATGAGTAGTTTAAGATTATCATCATTGGGGGTAAATTACTTATTTCTACCAAGTACCTTTGATGGAACTGTTTTGGGAAAGTGTTGGCTTAGTGGAAAGAACATTGAAGTCAGAAGATTGGGTTCAAGTTCTAGCTCCACTAAGGTGAGGCATTGAAAATAACAGAGTTTAGCACTCACATTCTTTCTGTAAATTAGGCATAATGAAATAATCTGTTTCCTGGTTTCTATGAATGATTATTTACTTATTAATTCAGCACATTATAATAAGTTGCTAATATATTTATTTGTGTTAGTAGTTTCTTTGCAGAGATTATTAGTTCCATGAATAACCATTTAGCAAAATTCTATAAAAACAGTAATACTGACAAAGTTTGCACTTCCCCTGTTAGCATTTGGATTATGCCCTGACAGTTTATGGACTGAAATCTACATCCTCTTCTAATCCCTCATTGGAAAGAACAAATAAATATTGTATAATTACAGAACAACATCTCTTGACTGCTTCAACATGCTAGTTTGCTTCAAGTTGCTTTTATAGTACTTAATGCATAGTTAGGAAAACTACATTGTAAATGGCTTTCAGTTAGTTTATTTAGTCTTTACTCCTTAAGCCTCAACCAATAACATTTCAGCAGTTCTATACAATTTGTTAGGTATCTTGCCTTAAATACTGCCAAATTTAATAGAACAGAAATATGTTGGACAAAATTGAATATAAGAGTGTAGTATAAAATAATCCTATATTAAAGTAGAAATTTGGGGTGGTAGCTGTAGTTATCAATTGATTTGAATATAATGAATTGATTCTGGATATAAGAAACATTTTTAGGGAATCATTAGAGAGGTTTGAGAGCAAGACCTGACTTTATTTTTCCAGAAAAGAACAAGTAGAGCTATGCTGCTGAGTTTATTTTTATTATTTATTTATTTATTTATTTATTTATTGATTGATTTATTTATTGCTGCTGACTTTAAATTCAGTGGAAGAGAGGCATAAAGAGAGCCTCTGTTTGCCTTATGAATCTTTTGTGATATGAATAAGACACTCCAAATGGACACAGTTAACTCAAGGGGGGAGGGGAGCTTCTAATTGACTGAAATTCTTAGAGGTTCGTCAAGAGCTTCCAAATGACTTTCAAGAAGAGTTTTGGCTTCCACCCTAATTCATTTACAAACAGCAACAAGAAGCTACAAACTTAATGAGATTAAAAAAAAATAGGTACATAAAAACATCATGCTTTAATATTCTTGGAAATGACACTGTCAATCTCAAGGTGCAAAGGAGGTCAAGATCATAAAAAGATGTATATCACCATTATGTTGCATAAAACTAATATGGTCCCCAAATATCTCAGAAACTTGCATGCTCTGAATCTGAAGTTTGCTCAGACTCAAAGTTTGATTGCTATGCTGAAAAGGAAATGGGTATGGAACTGCCTGGTTACCGGTTTGTATTGTCATTTTTAAATGGTCACAATAGGTGATAGTGATTTTTTAGTTTCCCTCAACTCCCCACTGTTAATAAAGTGACGGCTGATGTTATACTGAAGAGGTTGAATACAAAAGGAGATAGTATGGTCCAATCCTGGCAAGTTCAGATTCTAGTTAGAGTTTTACCTAGTTGAATAATTATGCTCACCAACTTTTTTCCACTCAACACATTATCAAACAGAACACAGACTTTCTGAGAAAAAGGGATCAACTAGTTCAACTGCTTGCAATAGGGGCCTTCTGATTGGCTTGTTAAAAACAATTAGACATGGTTAAGAACTATCCCTTTTAGGAAACAGGAAGCTTTCAGACAATTTTTCCTTCTTATGTAGCCTGCCACAGGAAACTCAGCACGATGTTATTTTAAGCCATTTACCTCATGACAAAAGAGGAGGAGAGTATGCAACAAAAGCAGTGAAGCAAGGGCTCTGTGCTCTGCATAATAACCTGTCATGTTTTCTTAATACACATGCTCTCTTCCTCAGTTTATGCTCAGATAATTAAAGGCAAACTGTTGGTGTCTCCCGAAAAATTCACCATAGTTATTTTTTACTTTTAATTATTTTGAATTTCTTTAAATAATGAAATGACTTCCAGAAACCTTGCAAATTTAATATGGGTTATAGTATACAATTTTTTTTCTTGCGTATTATTATCGTTTCAACTTTCTCTTTGGAATTTGAACTTTACTATTCAAAAGTTGAGCAAAATTTTCACAGGGTACTAGGATAATTCTATGAAATAAATATATGGATTGCATTTTGTCTATTTTCATAAATTTCATGCAAATTAATGTTATCTGTGAAATAATAAGTTTAAAATTAAATGTCATTTTTCATATTCCTAAGTACTACTCCACATTGGTTGAATTGAATTGAAATAAATCAGTAAAAGGAATTTCAAACAGAATATGCTGCTTTAATTTCTTTTCACTTTTCATCAACTCTTCATCATTTATTCAATACATATCTACACAGGACAGGGCATAATGCTATGTACCTAGAGGGTAAGAAAGTTTCAATCCTATCCTAAAGGAGCTTATAGTATTGTAGAGAAGGTCAAGTTATGTTATTTTCCTTCAATTTCCCCAAAGGAATGATTCTTTAGAAGGCTGAACAAAAAGAATTACAAAACAAAATAAGTAGTAGCAAGTTTGTAAACTATTGGCTACTAGAATAGAATCTATTGTACAAATCTGTCACTGGAACAGGAATACTTCGTGATTTTACATTATTTAATAAATCACATTAAAGGGGTATTTTGAAATCAAAGCCAAGAACCTCTATCTGCCCCTGAACATATAAGATGTATCCCTGTCATAGAAGAAAAAAATTAGTCACCTTACCACTTTATTCCCCATCATAAGAGACAATACCTTCTTTTAAAAAATAAACCATATAAGAAAGTTCTACCAATATTTGTCAAGCATTTACATCCTAAAATGGAGAAAGGAAACATGATTCAGGCACAATCTCTTTATTTTGAAAATGATTCAATTAACCAAATTATATATAAAATATATTCCTGAACTTTTACTACCAGAATGAAAAATAACTAAAATAAAACAAAGTGATACTGCCATAGACATACATACTCGTATGCTTTGTAAAGTTCATGAGGCAAGAGAGATAACTTTCCACTACAGGGAAAAAGAAAACTCCATAACATTTCAGTTAGATCTTCAAAAACACTAAAATTTGGGCACATGGGGTAAGGACAGGGAAATTCTAGGACAATGAAACAACATTCGCAAAAGAACAGCATTCAGAAAGCAGATAGATTTGCGTAGCATGCCATGATTAGTGTTAGGTGGCATGAATTTGTGCAAACAAAGGGATATCAAAGTGTTGGATTAGTAGGTAAATCATTAAATGCTATACATACATATGTGGGAGAGATTTTTTCATTGTTTTCTTGCTACGTGGTCTTCCTAAATGAAAGACGAGGGCTTTTTATACCAGAGATGTCTCTATACACTTTGGAACTTATCTCTTTTTTTTAGTGAAATACATATTGGAGCTGATATTGACATTCATGCTGCTTTATGCTTTAGCTCATTTAGAGTTCAGAATCTCACTGATAATGCTAAAAAGATTGTTTAGTCACCATTTCCCCCACTCTATTCCTTCTTAAAAATGGATTTTGTAGAAGGTAATTCATGAAGAAACATGGCAATCTATGGAGTATCCCAGGGGCCAGGGCTGACTGCAAGTCTGAATTTTCTTTTTTCATAAATGCAACCAATGCCTGACCACAAACTGAATTATGAAAGCCTAGAGTCAGCCAACCACAAATAATTCTGAACTGTCTACAGAGGTAAGCTGCTGTGTGAGAGGTCCTTGGGGAAACAAAGAAGCACACGATATGATCATTGCACTGAAGCAGCTTAGTTTTCTAGTTGAAGAGATGAGACACAGGCACTCAAAGTCAAATAATAATGAAAGATAAAGCATACCTAGACAAATAAATGATTGATGTG
>NW_006294998.1:2830795-2837433 GCF_000327345.1 Myotis davidii | reverse complement strand
TTGTGGTGACCCCCAATTTCATTGTTACAAATTGAACATAATTAAAGCATAGTGATTAATCACAAAAACAATACGTAATTATATATGTGTTTTCCGATGGTCTTAAGCGACCCCTGTGAAAGGGTTGTTCCACCCTCAAAGGGGTCGCGACCCACAGGTTGAGAACCGCTGGTCTAGAAAGAAGCAACTGAAATTTAACTGGAAGAAATGCCTGAAATGAGTATATTATGTAAAATTTTACCCCTGTCCTTTCTCGACCCTTTATATTATGGGACTAACGGAGGGTAATGTGTCCAAGGTCATATAGTCATAATATAGATTGTACATAAGTGTACTAATACACTTATCACAGTATTTATTTTAATTATTTGGAAGGGTCTAGATTTTATCTCACTACACTATGTTGGGCCTTCAGAACAATACTTGGTATGGTACATATATAATGGAATTACATACATAATACATATGTTGTGCATATAATCATACATATAAATATTTAAATATGTAATATTTGTATATATTACAATCAATAACTTTTTGTGAAAAAATAGAAATGTGAACCAAATGGTAGCATTTATCGAATGTGAATTGACAAAATCTAAGCCTCTGTAGAGAGGTTTTTGAGTGAAAGCTTGGCCTCACCTAGGGAGATGAAATCTAGCAGTATCATAAAACACCTTTTAGAGAAGACAGTCAACAAAGGCAGAAGCAAGTTAGAGTGTAGGCAGGGAATAAGGTAGATCTGGGATAGGATGGAGATGTAGAGAGGAAGAGAGGTTTTAGCAGTAGAGTAAATTGGATTTACTAGTTATGTGGTCAAAAAGCAAAAGATGACTTTAAACATTTTTTTATTTACTAGAGGCCCAGTGCACGAATTCATGCACCAGTGGGGTCCCTCAGTCTGGCCTGTGGGATTGGGCCAAAACCAGCTGTCCAACATCCCCCGAGGCATCCCGGATTGCGAGAGGGTGCAGGCCAGGCCAAGGACCCCCACTGGTGAACAATCAGGGCCAGGGAGGGATGCGGGAGGTTGGCCAACCAGGGAGGGACCTTGGGAGAATGTCCGGCATGTCCGGCCTGTCTCGCTCAGTCCCAATAGGCCGAACTCCAGCAGCAAGCTAACCTACCAGTCAGAGCATCTACCCTGTGGTGGTCAGTGCACATCATAGAGAGTAGTTGAGTAGCCTTAGCATATCATTAGCATATTATGTTTTGCTTGGTTGAAGGACGACCAGATGACTGGACACTTAGCATATTAGGCTTTTTATTATACAGGATTTTTTTAAAATATATTTTTATTGATTTCAGAGATGAAGGGAGAGGAAGAGAGAGATAGAAACATCAATGATGAGAGAGAATCATTGACTGGCTGCCTCCTGCATGCCTCCTACTGAATGGGAAAAATCTTAGGTTAAAAAAGCTGAAATTATATTTTTCAACTATTTAAAAATTATAAAATAAATTTTGCAATAAATATATTTACAAAGATAAAATTGTTCTCTTAAAGAACTATATACACATGATAAAAACATATCAATATACTTAAAATTTATTAGTTTACAACATTAATACCTGTTTATTTTTATTTAAAATGACTTTCATAAGTGACATACTTAAGGAAGATATGTATAGGTATGTGTATCGCATGTATACACATAAAACAAAAAATATAGATCAATAAGCTGTTGAACACTTGTAAGGTTTTCATTTGCCTCTTTAAACGAACGTAGTGATATATTACACACACTTAGATAACTGAATCTTTGAGAGCCCAAACTCCGCTGTGCTCCCCATTTGGAAGCTCTCTTCTCATTATTATTCAGTCTGTGCTTGAATACCCCCAAGTTTGGGAAACTCACTTCATGAAATAACCCTGAATGGCATTCAGAAATCTTTGAATATTACAAAATTACTCCTAGATGACATTTGAGAAAGCAGCAGAGAGAACAAAAAGCCTCTGTTACATAAATTCCTTTACTAACAAAAGTCATATGAATGAAAGATAATTAAGTGAAAAAAAGTTAATCTCAAGGAAAATGAACAAGTGAAATATTTTGTCTTACAATGCACTATAAAAGCGATTTTCAACCAGTGTGCTGCAAAAGGCACACTGGTGTGCCATAAGAATTTTTAAAACATGTCATACCTGACTATTTTAGTCAGGGGCATTGATCTCTTTTCCCTTAGATTGTCAAATTAAAAAAATGATAACAGCCAACATAACAATAGCCATCTGGTGTCAATGAATCAAAATTATAGTTTTGTTTTTGACAATATAAGCAAAAAAAAAGATAATATATATCTTCGTGTGCTACAGAATTTTAGTAATTGTTTGTGTGCCATGAGATGAAAATGGTTAAAAATTGCTGCAATATACAGATAAGTATAGAATTATACACTTGAAGCCTATATAATTTTATTATCCAATGTCACCCCAGTATTTTTTAAATGTCATCTTAGAATAAGGAAAAAAAAGAAAAACAGCTTTTATCCTCCAACTGGTTTGGCTCAGTGGGTAGAGTGTTGGCCCCCCGGACTGAAGGGTCCCAGTTTGTTTCTGGTCAAGAACATATACCTTGGTTTCGGGCTCGATCCCCAGTAGGGGCATGTAGGAGGCAGCTGATCAATGATTCTCTCTCATTGATGTTTCTAACTCTCTATTCCCTCCCCTTCCTCTCTGTAAAATGAATAAAAAATATTTTTTTAAATAGCTTTATAGCATAAAAATTTTTGACTCCCTAAAAGTCTCCAATGGCCATGAGTCAAAGATAATACAATTAAAGGTTTAAAAGCAGTTGGAAATTGCTTTCTGAGATTTTTTTTTAAAAAAAGAGTAAATCATCACTTATGAATCAGATTTGTAAAAGTATAACAACTGCTAATTTAAAACATACCTTATTTTTGTGTGTGTGTGTGTGTGTGTGTGTGTGTGAATTTTGATCCTTAGTTCTATTCTCTGAAGTAGAACGGGTCATATAGCTCTTTTTTTCACATGAAAAAATTTTACATGAATAACAATATTTGTTTTTTTTATTAAAATATACATATTTTCCTTTCAAAATACTGTCACAATATGGATGGTTCCTTATCCTTAGCTCTAGTACACTAACTCTTTCTGTTTTGCTTTAGCATCTAGCATTAATTTTATATAATTATATACATCCTTAAGTTTTGGGTATCTCTATACTCATGTAATTCTTTGCTGTTATAAAATCATTAGGGTAGGTGATAGAAGACCATTTAGAGCTTCCCTGCCTCCCAAATCCATTCCCTCTTGCCATCATCACCCGGCCTAGCTGTTTGGAATCTAATCTGACCTACATCTTTCTAAACATGACCTTCAGAAAGTCATAGTCAATATACCTTAAATTCTATATGAGTGCCTAAAGGATTTGGTGGTGGCTTCTTAAGAGAGCCAGAAGAAAAGTGGCCAATTTTAGTAGAGAAAGTCTTTACAAAAAGCCATTAATAAATACAGTATCAGATATTAAGGTAAAAATTAGAATATATATAATTCATATAAAGAGTAGTAATCCAGAAGATGGATATCATTCTAGCAAATGGATGAATCTATAGTATAACATTATAAAATAGAGCCTTTGAAATATTGTTAGACATGGGGAGGATCATAATAATGTATATGAAGTTTTAAATAAGAATATAAAGTCTTTAATAATGTATACAAATCTCATTCTGTATATAAGATCTCAGGCAAAGGAAATATACAAAATTCACTTTCAATCAAACAAAAACATTGTAAATCATCTCGTATTTTAAACAAATTATTGTGAAAAATTTATTACCATAGCTTACTCTTCACAATAATATAATGTGTGTTCACAGCTGGGCTGTATCTAAATGGATAATCATATTGCATTAGCCATAAAAATTCAAAACTGATATAATTGTGATGCAGGCATGGAACTGCAAAATTAGTATTTATACCTACAAAAATATCAACAAAATATGATTGAAAAATTAAAGACATTAATATAAAATGTGATTTTTTTCCTGTGTTTTATAAATATATAAAGACTTCTATTAATGAGGAGATCTTTCCAAAATAAAATTTGTGGTGCCTCTCAAGCAGCATAAGGAGGCTGCTAATCTTGCTTATATAGACCAAATAAAAAAGATAGAAATGCACACTGAAGAAAATAAGTGAACATTAATTTCTCGTGTGAATTCATAATTATATATCTATATTTTTGAAGCAAATCATAATTTAAATCCCATTCTAACTCTCAGACTTATAAAGAAAATTAATACATTGAGAATATGAATACTTGAACCAATGCCCTAAATATTTTTCAAGATTTTGTTAAAAAATAGATGTCACTAATATACCGAATGTAAAATGAAAACTTTCTTGGTAAAATATATACATTTGATAAAATACATATTCACTTCCAAAAAACTGCTTCTTTCGTCTTGTTAGCCATATACACAGATAAAGATAACAGGTGTGCATAAAAAACAGAAAGGAGAAGAGAAGCATACTGATGAATACAAAAAGTCAGAGCTAGAAGGAAATCTAAGCAAATATCCCCAGTCAGGTCATAAATACAAATGTCTACAGGAGCCCAGTGTAGCTGGGGAAAGTGCAGGTGTGTGACTCTCATGACCACAGCCTCATAAAAGGCAGCTGCTCTTGGCTCCAGCTGATTACGTCATGCAGACACATGGGACACACAGATGTCTTCCTCACTCCCATGCTGGCCCATTGTTTATCTTTGTAGAGATCAGCTTATGTTTTTTCAAAAAAAAATTGAGTGGATCAATACTCGGCAGACTAAACAAAACATGTCTGCAAAACGCAGTTTTTTTCTAGGCTGGTGGTTTGCCACCTCTAATCCAGACGACTGTGGTGCTCATATAACTCATCCTCCTGACATAAATCCTTTAGGAATAATATTAGTGGTGTTATTTTCATTAGCTATTTTAAGGTCTAATATAAAAGAAGCTTTCTTCAGTTTATACCACTTTTATCCTGCCTTCAGGATAAACTATTACATTTGACGTTTTTTGGACATTGGGTTTACATTGTAAATTATCATTTTCTAAGCTTTCATGACCACCTACATAATTTAAGCAAAGCCCCTGAATGGAGACACAATTCTAATCAGTTGTAAAATGGTGATAAGATTACTTGGTTTCTCTCTTTAATAATCATAATGTCAGCTTTATCTGACAAAGTGGTGTTATAAGTAGTAAATTTTCTAGATTACAGCATTTCACCCACTGAGCAATCAACATGTTCTATTTCAGACCTTTTAATATACTTTTTAAAATGTATTACCTTCATCAACTCAATAAAGAGTAATATTATTTTACATTTTTTAAAAACTTAGTGTAACTATGATACTGAAATAACAAACATGATGACTATAACAACATCAGGGCATTATTATATTCATACATGAATGGGCTTAGAGCTCGATTATGCTATTTGTCTTTATACTCAAAGGTCTCAAACTAATTTGGTCATTGAGCACATGTGCTCATTAATTAGGGTTTTCTGTTCTCTCCCAGTAGTTAGCAGTGTGCTTAATGTGCAAGATCCTGCTCCACAATGGTTCTCACTTTGCCTTTTGGCACTTGTTTTTATGACTTGGGACTACACATAGTTAGTTTCTTAGAAAAACACCTAAATCCATGTAAGTAGACTCTAAAAGAGAGAATGGTTCTAATTAGAGTCCTTGTTTCTATAATAGACCAGGGGCCCAGTGCACAAATTCATGCCCCTTGAAAGAAACTGTGGGTGACAAGGCTGTGGTGGGCAGAGGGGTGGGTCTTGGCCCATCCTCCCCGCCCCTGCCCGGCCCCTCTTGCAGCACCCCCTCCCCCATCCCCTGTCTGTCAGCAGCCCCACTCCTGTGGCCGCACCTCCCATACGCTCATGGTGCTGGCCCTACTTGCACCCTCTGACAGCACTGAGTGATTGGGGCCCCGATCGCCCCTCAGGAACAGGGGGAGGTGGATAAGCACTCAGGGGCAATTGAGGCCGGCACCCTCTGCTCACACCTGCTGATGGCGCCGAGCGATCGGGACCAGCACCGGCCACTGGCAGTGGGTGCAAGTAGTGGCTCCTGCTCTGGCAGTGGGTGTGAGTGGGGGCAGCAGGTGCAAGCACCAGGCAGGACTGTGGCGCACAGGAGCAAAGAATTTTCAGTAACCACCAGAGGCTCACCCTGATGACAGCGACTGGCACCCCTCCTTGGTTTGGTGCCCCCACTCACCTGCTCCACCATTCTGCCGTGGTCAATGCCTGCCATGTTTCGTGCTCTGCTGCCTGCTGCTGATGCCCACCATGTTCAGTGCATGGCCCTGGTGGCCAGAGCACATCATAGCAACTGGTTGTTCAGTTGTTCGTCATTCGGTCTATTTGCATATTAAGGTTTTATATATACAGACTAGAGGCCCGGTGCACAAAAATTTGTGCATTTGGGGGGGTCCCTCAGCCCGGCCTGTGCCCTCTCACAGTCTGGGATCCCTTAGGGGATGTCCACTTGCTGGCTTAGGCCACTCCCCAGGGGATCAGGCCTAAGCTGGCAGTCAGACATCCCTCTGGCAGCCTAGGAGCCCTCGGGGGATGTCCAGTTGCCAGCGGGGAGCAGGCGTAAGCTGCCGTCGGACCT
>NW_006294998.1:2801192-2830771 GCF_000327345.1 Myotis davidii | reverse complement strand
GTGATCAGGGTGGGCGTCCCGCTTGGGTGCCTGGCCAGCCTGGGTGAGCTGCCGATGGCTATTTGCAGCTGGTCACACCCCCTTCATGGTGGGGGTCCCCACTGGGGTGCCTGGCCAGCCCGGGTGAGGGGCTGATGGCTGTTTGCAGGCTGACCAAGCCCCCCAGCGACCCAAGCTCCCAGCCCCTCCATTTTTTCTTTTTTTTTCTTCTTTTTTTCAGCACCTCTGTGAGCAGAGGCCAGGCCGGCTGGAAGCAGGTATCTGGGATTTATTTATCTTCTATAATTGAAACTTTGTAGCCTTGAGCAGAGGCCATAGCAGGCCAGGGTCAGCGGAAAGCTTGGCTTCCTCCATCGCCGGGGCAACCCAAGCTTCCTGCTGGCTCCAGCTCTGTGGCCCCTGGCCGCCATCTTGGTTGGGTTAATTTGCATAGTCACTCTGATTGGTGTAGCTTGTGGGCATAGCGGAGGTATGGTCAATTTGCAAGTTTCTCTTTTATTAGATAGGATGGTGCAGTCTTGAAGATAAATACCCAAGTTGTTTTGTATGCAACGTCCCAACTCTCTCTCTTCAGTGTGCTAATTAAAACACATGGAGGAAGAATGCCATATTGGAAAGAAGATGCCTTTTGGGAAGAGATAGTTTGGAGATCTAATCCTTACTCTGAGTCTAACCATAGGTAAATGATATGATCTCTCTGATTCTGTTTCCACAGTTGCAAATAAAGATAACATTCTTGTTTTATAAAACTAACACTTTGGTGCAGTATAAACATAATCATGTATTTGAAACATCCAGCAAAGCTCTGGTACTCAGTTGTCACTGAGTAAATACTGGTTTTATTTGCCAATATTTACTGACCATGTATATTATGAACACAGTGAGAAAGAGGAAAGCGGTGCCTGATTGCCTTCGGTCACTCACAGCGAGGTCATGGTATTTTCCTTTGAGATAAACAACTTCACAGAACGTTATGATCAAACAAGGTCACTATGTGACCATGATGGGTCAAGACAAAAAGCGAGGCAACTCCACACTTATTTTTCAACACAAACAAAAATATAATCATATTTCTAAAAAAAAAATCTGAACAAACATCTCTCTATCCTGGCTAATGTAAAGGACTGCTACTTTTTTACCAAATACAATTTAGTCTCAGTCTAGCATCCCTCCTTCTGGATAAGGCTTATTGAAATACCCAGTCATAAAGTTACTCTGCTTCTTGATAGTATCCGATCCACTGCAAAGAGCTGCTTCCTTAAATGTCCCTCGAGTCACCTAATATGAACCCAAATCTTATGTCTTTCTAACAACTTCTTACTGAGATGCCCGTGATTTCCCACGGTGTATGTTCCTCCTCACTGCAATGAGCAATACATCTAACTTGTTTAATCACAGGTGTATTCCGGTAACCTTTAGCTGGAGGGAATTCACAAAAAATACCAGGCAAAGTTCCAAAGTGAGGAAGCCATTTTGTCAGAGATGACATTTATAGTTATGTTGTTCTAACCACTATATGAACTCCAAATTCCTTCGTCAAAGTGGCATATATTTCAAGTTAAATAGCAAACACTTAGCTCCCAGAGATTATAATAAATTAATAGCAAGCTTATTATTTTTCTCAGGCAAAAATATTGAAAGTACAAAACTATTTCCTTTCCCTTATACATACACATATGAGTTAAAGGTCAAGGCAATTAGCTTCCCTTTTTGATGTTCCATTAACTTAAAGTATTAAACAAAATGAAAAAAAAAGTCAATTACTTTAAAATTCTAAAATTGGATATTTATAATAAAAATACAGTTCAAAGGAGTTTTAAAAATATGCTAAAGGTATATTTTAAAGTCTAACTTAAGGAAAATGTACTTTAAAATAAAAGTATACATAAAGTTAATTTTGATTTTAGTAATTTGATATAATAAAATATTCAATAAATATGGAAAAATCTAGAGCAATAGCACCACATAAGTTATGAAATACAAGCTATATCAGGTAAACAATTTAATTAGTAAAACAGTAAGTTTGCCCTACTTCAATTGAATATTAACTGGTAGACACTATTTATTCTACATGCCCTACATCTGTCTTCTGAATTAATTTACCCATATCTCCACTTTTCTGGTGAGGAAATCAGGGCTTCAGAAGATAAGAAACTTGTCTGAGCTTATATAATTTGATGGTGCAATTGCAATTCAAATCATAAAATCCAATTCTACATGTTTAACCTCTAAGAATTACTTCTGAATTCCCAAAGATTCAGGTTTCTAGGAAAATTTATTCCCACACACAGGAAACTATATATAATAAAAGTGGTTTAAATACTTCAGAGAAACATTCATGGTGAAGCAACTCTTAAACCTCTCTAGAAATCAGAGAGTAACTGCTTCTCCAAGTGCAATGACTCAACATTTGGTGTCCTTATTTCTGCCTTATTAACTACAACCTCATTAAACATATTTGTGATCACCGAGACAGCATGGCTCAGGGATTGAGCCTAGACCTATGAACCAAAAGGTCAGAGTTCAATTCCTGGTCAGGGCACATGCCCAGGTTGTGGTTGCAATCCCCAGTAGTGGGTGTGCAGGGGGAAACTAATCAATTATTCTTTCTCATGATTGATGTTTCTATCTCCCTCTCTTTCTCCTTTCCTCTCTGAAATCAATCAATAAAAATATTTGTGATCAAGGTAAGCATAGACCACACAGCAAATTGTCAGTAAAAGATAACTAGAATGAAATGTCAGGACACATGTGTTGTTGTTTTGTTTTTTCTTTTTATGGCCTTTAGTATGTTGAGGTGTGTTCCCTCTATTCCCACTTCACTGAGAGTTTTTATCACAAATGGGTGCTGCATGATATCATATGCTTTTTTGCATCTATTGATTGATCATGTGGTTTTTATTCTTCATTTTGTTTACGTGATGTATCAGGTTTATTGACTTGTGAATGTTGTACCAACCTTGCATCCCTGGAATAAATCCCACTTAGTTAGAGTGCATAATCCTTTTAATGTATCGCTGGATTCCATTTGCTAATATTTTGTTGCGGAATTTAGCATCTATGTTCATCAGGGATATTGGCTATAATTTTCATTCGTTGTACTGTCTTTATCTGAATTTGGAATTAGGATAATGCTGGCCTCTTAAAATGAACTAGTAGTCCCCTTTTGTTGAAATTTTTTGGAATATTTAGAGAAGAATAGATGTTGGTTCTTTTTTAAATATTTGGTAAAATTCACCTGTGAAACAATCCAGCCCAGGACTTCTGTTTGTTGGGAGTTTTTTGTTACTGCTTCAACTTCATTAGTTGTAATCTGTCTATTCAGATTTTTTTATTCTTCCTGATTACATTTTGATTCGGTTTTGGAAGATTGTACATTTCTAGGAATGTATCCATGTCATCCAGATTGTTTACTTTGTTGACACATAGTTGTTCATACTATTTTCATATATCTCTTGTTGTATTTCTGTGGAGTAAGTTCTTACATTCCTCTTTCATTTCTCATTTTCTTTATTTGGGGCCTCTCTTTCTTTTTTTTAAGGTATACTCTTTTATTGAGGTAAAACTGGTATATGACATGTGGTCTAGGTGTGATATATTATAATCCAACATACACTATAAAGTGATCACCACCAAAAGTCTAGTTACCACCCATCACCAAGGTACCCTTTATTTTTATTATTTTCTTTATTGATTACGGTATTACATATGTGTCCTTACCCCCCATTGCCCCCACTCTCCTACTCATTCCTTCACTGCCCTGCTATCTGTGTACATTGGTTAGGCTTTTATGGATGTATACAAGTCCTTTGATTGATCTCTTCCCCTTATCCCCACCCTCCCTACCTTCCCCCTGAGGTTTGATGGTCTATTCTTGACTCTATTAAAGGCACTGGTCAAGTCAGTAGCCCACACATCTTCAGACTGAACAAATTGGAGGTTAAATTTTAAAATATCAAAAGGTTTGCATTCAAACTCGGAGAAACATCCATGTTGAAGCATGCCCAATACACTGAGACATTATTTTCAATAATTATATTATTATAGTGGAAATATTCTTAATACAGTAAGTTCTGGACAGGACACCAAATTAGAAGTTAAAAAGTAAATTCACTGGAGAGTAATAAATATTTATTTTAAACATGTAGAATTAATGTCTTTTGGTGAAACTGTGTGCCATGTTTATATTTGGGAATAGCTGTTTGTTGCCACAATACGCAGCAGGTGTAATTCTAAAAATGCACCCTTAGAAAGCAGATGGAAGTTTCGATTTCCAGTTAGTTGAAACACATTCATAAAAGAATTTTTAAGAGCTTACACTGTACTAGATACAATGGATATATTAAAAACAATTCAATGGATAATAGTTTAGTGTCTATAAGTTAAGGTTCATAGAAAGTGAGATAGAGATTCATTGTATGACTTGTAGAATCTACCTTTTTAATACATAGTTATGCCTCATGGGCTGGTCATGTACACATACATATCAAAGCACATTGATTATGTGCAAGTGTTATTAACTCTGACCATATGGAGCCATAAAAGGGAAATTGTCAAGATCCCTTTGGTTCTCTATTTATAGCTAACACATTTAGTTTTGCAGAAGCTTTCAGCCAAACTGGCAAAAAAAAAACACTATACATAAGAAAAGCAAATGGCCTGGAGCTAACATAAGCAAATTCCTCATCATGAGTTTTTAAATGTTTCTAGAATTCTACACCTTAAGAGTTTTCCTAGATGTTTCACAGACCATGACTTTTCTCATGTGTTGAACCAAGAATTTAAAAGAAACTTATGTCTTACTAGGTTTGCAAAACTTTAAATAGGCTCAGTTTAATTTGATGAAGTAGGAAAAGTTAGTTATAGTGACAGATATTCTATGGTTCATTACATTGCCCTAGCTAGAAATCAGCTTGTTTTATGGGGTATAGTCTCTCCATTGGGAGGCCATAGACTACTTGAACTGCTAAAACTTAAGTGAGTCACTTGGGTACGATTTTAGGTCACTAAATGAAGTGGTTTATGTTTTATTTCTCCCTCTTTCTCTCTTCTTACCCCACCAAATTCTAAACTTACCACATTTGCCATAATAGTTGAAATATAATGAATGTATCAAATGTATCTGCATAGCATTTTTATTCAGATTTAATTGGCCTGGAGTAGGCTATCACTGATATTTTTCAGCACATTGAAATGAAAGACTAATGTTTTGCTCCCATAATAGCAATTAGAAAATGAAAGGCTATTTTTGGGAAAAGTTTTAATAGTTGCTTTACAGAGAAAATACACTTGTTCTAGTCATTTATTCATGTAGCTCAGGTGGTTCAGCAACCTGGAGTCACCCATTCATCAGCCACATCTTTACAATGTAGTCAGGGTAGCTATGACGTCATATGAAATTTGGCTTGGGTAGTTCCAGAAGGAAATGTGGTGATTGGGAAGGGAATTCTGGCATCATTGATGGTCTAGCTAGTGCTTTAGTAGACATGTGTTATAAAAACTATCCAATCATTGACATTAGTTCTCATTTCTGCCTGTATCTATTTTTTAGTAGACTCTTGCCAGAGGTGAAAGAAGACAAGAATCATTTGGGGTAAAGTTATTGTTCCCTCTCTAAACCCGTCACGTGTAACATACTACTATTTATTTGGGACCAATTTTGCACTGATTCTCCCTGCCCAGATGAAAACAGTTCTATTTGTGAGGTTATGTTACTCTGCCCTCCAAGCTCAAGTTCACATGCTGGATTTATCTGCCTTTAAGTTACTCTGTGGGATTTTTTTTAAAGAAGAAAAATAGCATACACTGTCTTGGTGCTACTAAGATGTTTATGTTTCAGAAAATTATTATAGGATAGGACCATAAGTTGATTACATAAATAATGGGAATGTAATTACATTTCCTTAAGTCATGCTGTGTCTTAATAGAGCTGACTAAAATAATTCAATTTTTTTAAAAGCAAGTTTTTGTCCAACACAGGAGAAAACAAACAAAAAAATTACAAGAACAAATGAGTTCCCATCCTCGGTCTCCAAGTGAATTTCAGAGTCTTGGAGCAGAAAGATGGGATTGATTACAAACTGGGCACAAATGCCGTATTTGTACAATCATCCATTCATCTACAAATCTTTGCCCCAATTGCCATGAGGTTTGGCTCAACTGCCAATTAGTTGTAGTCACTGATCAATCAGATAGCAGCTGAAAGAACCTGGACTGAAAGAGTAAAATAAAAACAGTATGTCTATCTACCTTAATATGGAATTTTGTGAATATATTTAATGAAAGACGAATATGGCATAATCTCACTTACATGTGAAATCTAATGAACAAAATGAACTGATGAACAAAATAGGTCCAAAGGCATGGATCCATGGAGCAGATTGACAGATCTCAGAGGGAAGGGGGATGCCAAGAAAGGGAAGAGATCAATCAAAGAACATATAGGCATAACCCATGGACACAGACAATAGTGTGAGGAAGGCCTGTATGGGGTAGGGCTAGGGGGAGGGGGGAAACAAGGGAAATGGGGGACATCTGTAATACTATCAACAATAAATAAATAAATAAATAAATAAATAAATAAATAAATAAATAAATGTATTTCTCTCTTCACCCTATCCAATATCTTATTTACTGTACTTCTAAACATTAAAGAAACTGCTGAATAAACAGCCTTAATTTACTAACTGGCACTGTGGTGGGGTGGATAAATACATTACAATTTTAATTTTCAAATGCTCTCTAAATAACCTAGTTTCATTCTCTGAGTATAGGGAACTTCCTAATAGTTACATTCTTAGAGGTACTGTTGGTCTTTTTATAGATTATGCTCATGATCTGAAATTTTATTTAACTCTTTAAATTTGAAAATTTTTAACTTTAAAAAATTAATTTGAAGTTAAAGCTTGAGTTATTTATAATCAGGCCTTGAGTGGTTAATTGACTTATCTTTTTCATGTAGTTAAAAAAAAACAAGCTTTACCAAAAAGATTAAATAAAGAGGAATTTATGATGACTAGTAAGTATAATATGACCTGAATACTAAGTTGGCCAAAAGACTAACAATGACTGGCCTCCGTGTTTCCTCTATTTGATTTCCCTTCCATTTATAAGACTCATTCTACTTTCAAAGAATGCAAAGAGAATTAACATGCCTGAGAACTAAACCAAAACTTGCATGATGTAACCTTAGTCTTTTGATCTATTACTATTAAATATTATCACTATGCTTCCTTTGTTAATAATGTTATACAATTATATGACAGCTTTAGAAGAAAAACAATAGTATCGAAACCCTCTTTCCTACTGATTTTGAAAGACTGCGATATTCAAATGATCAAATGATTTACCACTTAATTTAAAAGCAAGTAGTCATTTGATTAGCATGTGTGAAATACTTTTGCTTTTTCAAATAAATTTTCATTCTCTAATATGCCATGGTAATTTCTACATAAGAAATTGGCTTGCCCGGCCCATGTGGTTCATTCGTTGAGTTTCCACCTATGAACCAGGAGGTCTCAGTTAGATTTCCTGTCAGGGCACAAACCCAGGTTGTAGGTTAGATCCCCAGTAGGGGTCATGTAGTAATTAGCCAAGCAATGATTCTCTCTCATCATTGATATTTCTATCTCTCCCTCCCTCTTCCTCCCACTCTGAAATCAATAAAAATATATTTTTTAAAAGAAATTGGCTTTCCTTCCTTCCTCTGAAGTGTGATGGTTGAAGGCAGGAAAGGGGGGTAAGAGATCAACCAAAGGACTTGTATGCATGCATATAAGTATAACCAATGGACACAGACACTAGGGGGGTGAGGGCACATGCCGGGAGTGGGGGAGGTCAATGGAGGAAAAAGGAGACATATGTAATATTATATGTAATACTTTAAACAATCATTTTTTAAGAAATAAAAAAATAAAGAGATTGGCTTAATCATTCTTTTGTTTGTTTGTTTGTTTAAATTATTACACATGTCTCCTTTTTCCCTCATGGACCCCTCCCCGGCCACCCCCACTCCCAGGACAAGCCCCCAACTGCCCCAGTGTCCGTGTCCATTGGTTATGCTAATATGCATGCATACAAGTCCTTTGGCTGATCTCTTAGCCCCCGCTCACCCTCCCCCGCCTTCCCTCTGAGGTTTGACAGTGTGTTCAGTGTTTCCCTCTCTCAGGATCTATTTTGTTCATCAATTTATGTTGTTCAATATATTTCATAAATGAGTGAGATCATGTGATATTTATCTTTCTCCAACTGGCTTATTTCACTTATCAAAATGCTCTCCAGGTCCATCCATGCTGTTGCAAATGGTAAAAGTTCCTTATTTTTTATAGCAGCATTGTATTCCTTTGTGTAGCAGCACAATTTACAATAGCTAAGATTTGAAAACAGCCTACGTGCCCATCAGCAGATGAATGGATTAAAAATCAGTGGTACATCTACGCAATGGCTTAAGCATTCTTTACATTTAAATAAAACATTTTAATGTTCCTTCTGGGAAGCAAAATGGCAGATAAAGAGGATGGGAGAGCAATGAGCATCATGCCTATTAATATAAGGTTATACTTTTTTGACCAATGAACACTACCTTATCTTCTATCTTGCAATAATGTATCAATTCTCTACATGTTATTTCTTATAATGTGACTTATAATGTGCATGTTATCAACTGACATAAGCTAATCATGGAAACAATTTTTTCTATAAGCACTTTGCTAATAATTTGCTTAAGTTAAACTTGAACTTGTGTTGATATCATGAAGTCAGGTGTATACAACCACCACTAAAAAAGTTTTAAGAAATAAATGTATTTAAACCTATCTGAGAATATATTCTTCTCATTGTGATCAATAGCACTATAATTCAAGTATAAAAAGCAATCATCTTTGTAATCATTCTCTCGACTAGTGAGACAACCTAAATCCCCATCCAAATCATAGAACATATATGAAATCAGGCCTTCACACTATTCATTCATTCATTCAACATCACTGCAAGGTAGGTAGGAACAGAGAGAATTAGTGACAATGCAGGTTGCCAAGGACAGGAAGTACAATTTAGTTCCCAAAACTGGAAGCTGCAAGTGCCTGGCAGACCTCTGATCTTATACAGCACTCTGAAAATTGGTTAACATAAATAGGAAAAGACATATAAGGTTTGGGCCACAACATTTATTCAAATCAGGAAGTATTTTGAGTACTTCCTTACCAGTCCTAATTTGATTTTCTAGATAGTTCTGTATTTACATTAAAATAGCCAATTATTTTAGTAAGAATGGACTAATATAATTTACTATCTAAAGAAGGTTGTCATCCTTTGTAGCAATGTTGAAAGGAAATTTTCCAGAGGTCTTGAAAAAAAGGATAAAGTCTCAAAAATGGAAAATCTTAGGTATGCCCACATTTTAAAGAGCCAGGAGGAGTTTTCAGATCCATATCCATAAAACCTGCTAAGTTGGCAGATCTGGTCCAGCTACTATGAGCAGACAACACTCCTCCAGTACACATAAGCAGAGCTATGAGGAGAAATCAAGTTGAAAGCATTTCTCAGGAGTGTAATGATCTTAGTGAGAGATGTGGGGATGGAAGGAATTGCCTCTCTCCCAGAGGCCAAGCTAAGTAAAGAAGGCACACCAAAAGGGGCGGCCAAAGAAGTGGATACCAATATCTTATTCATATTTGAAGTCTTAGCAGTGGGCTTGCAACACTTTGTACTTTGCTAAGCCAAGAAGGAGAAATGAATTAGGTTGAGATGGAAGGAAGGTATAGCAAAACACTCTATAGAACAACAGCTTTTCATGGGAAGGGCAAGTGGGTGGCCCACTTTGGGTGGGTAAACTAGACACTGTTTACAGTAACAAGAATTGGTACAGCTTTTGGGCACCCAAACCAAGAGGGCTGCTAATCAGGTGAGGGCCTTCACAGGTAGCAACTAGCTGAACAACAGAAATCAGTGAGCCAGAAAGTAGCAAGCCAGAAAGGATCTTTCCTGTTAGAAAATGCGTGTGAGAAAGACACCCTCCTCCCTCACCATAACTCACATGTGTGAGCCATGAGAGAGCGAACATTTCGTTTATTTCCTTTGCAGAGGATACAGAAAGGAACTAACAATGCTAATCAAGCTAATGGCTTTTGCCTCTTTTTCCTAATCCCTACTTCTTGCCTCAAAAATGGAGGAACCTAGACCGGTGGTCGGCAAACTGCGGCCCCTTGAGTGTGGCTCTCCCACAAAATACCACGTGTGGGTGCGCACGTACAGTGCAATTGAAACTTCGTGGCCACACTCAAGGGGCCAAAGAGCCACATGTGGCTCACAGGCCGCAGTTTGCCGACCACTGACCTAGACCAAAAGATATGGATAAGAGAAAAAAAGAAAAAAGCAGGCCTTCTCCATATTGTAGACCTCTTTGCCTGGGCCTGGGTAACATTAGAAAGAGGGGAGATGATGAGCATTGCTTAGAAGGAACAGTGATGAAGTAGACCAGAGTGAACTGGAGCAAGAAGACATAGGCTCTGCCACAGATAATATCCATGCACAAGAAAGGTAGCTTCAACAGAGCATGTTTGAACTCAGTGGACCATGCCTGAAAAAATGAACCATGTCTGAATGCCACAAAAATAATAAACTAATTTCATGGGTCAGCTTTAAACATTACTTAATATTGCTGGGTTTCAGTTACCTCACTTTAAAAATGAAGATACTAGCGTTTATTCCACAAACATCTACTTTATTCCACAAACCGCATATTGTATGCCTGCTATTTTTCTTCAAACAGAAGCTAGTACATATGATCAGAAGACTGGCATTTTGGCAGTTTAGTATGTGGCATCTTCAAGAAGTAACCACCTTCAAGAAGTCAAAGCAAGGTAAGAGACACCTATCCTCATACCTCATACGCTACATGCTGGCAATTGTATCATCCACTGGGGGAAAATATCCCAGCCCTCAAGATGCTTACAATCTAAAAGCAAAAACACACAGATTATTTCTAATTATAATAAATGCAACAATAGTCATGTTTTCCATTTCAGATGTTAATAAAAAGTTTGGAAAAGAGGTCTTGCTAAACCCAGTTTTATAGGTGAGAAAATTAACTCGTGGTGCTAAGAAAAGGTATATTATGGTTTTGAATAAAGGTCTCCTTGGCTCCAAAGTCCATACTGTTTTGATTATGTTATTAATCTACTCCCAAAGGCAAATGGGTTATTAAGGGAAACTAAAGATATTTGAGAAGAATAATTCCAACCTTCTTGTAGTGATGGCATGATGAACAGCCAAGGTTTTTATAGTGGACATTCTCTCTTGGTTTGGTTGCCTAGACCTCCTTTGTATAATCATGCCACTGCCTTGTTAATATAGTATGTTAGGTTAGTCTTAGTTAAGCCTCACCCTTAGTTTCATATATATATAAGCAAGAATAGTCATATTCCTCTGTAGCTGTCATTTATTTGAGGGTGGGCCAATCCAAAATCTCCCTTAAATTACCAAAGAAGTGACTTGTTTGGGAGTGATAGGGGTCCTTAGATGTGAGGGATGATTTAAATCTAGAGTTCTTGGTGGCCATCTAGTGGCCGTGTTTTCTACCTTTAGGGAGGGAGACATGCCTGAGAATAAAGCCATTAGAGAGAAAAGAAGATATGGCAGAGAGGGAGGGAAAGAAAAAGGGAGAAGAACAGAGATTGAGATGAAAAACAGGGAGCTTCCCTAACCCTCTAGCAGGGCTTAGAATCACAGTATGTATAAAGAAACATAAAAGCTAGAGAGTTCATCTTCCCTAGCAATAAAATTCATTAAAGCAGGATTAATGAGTACCTACTATGTGTCAGGCCTGCACAAAACACTCAAATGTGTTAGCCTAAGAAAGAGTACATTAATTTATGAAATTCTTGTGTTATCTGAATTTCCTAGTCATATAGAACATACTATTGTTTGATTTTAATTTAATTGATAAAGACTGTATCCTGTGTTTATGACAGGTAGCTCAGAAAAAGACCGCTAATACCCAAGTTTTGACAATTTCACAATTTTTTCTCTATAAATCATTATAGAGTGTTTCTTAAATTTTTATAATTTATGACTACTCTTCAAAGAGATTTTCAACATTTCTTTTTCTGAATTCAGTCTAATTTATGTAATCATATGTATGTGTGTGTATATACATATACACATATATAAACAAAATTATATAAACATATATATACACAAAATTTATCTGTGAAAGGGGGATTAAAATGATTTATTTTTTATATTTTGAAAGTAAGCTTTTAATTTAATTTAATTTAATTTATTTTTTTGAAATATATTTTTTATTGATTCTTTACAGAGAGGAAGGGAGAGGGATAGAGAGTTAGAAACATCGATGAGAGAGAAACATCGATCATCTGCCTCCTGCACACTCCCTACTGAGGATGTGACCACAACCAAGGTACATGCCCTTGACCGGAATCAAACCTGGTACCCTTGAGTCCCCAGGCTGACGCTCTATCCACTGAGCCAAACCAGTTAGGGCTTAATTTTATTTTTAATCACTTAGAGGTTCAATCTCTGCATACGGGCATTCATTATTCACTCTCCAACACATTCTATCCCTCTCCCTCTCCCCCCTCGTCCTCCTTCTCTCTCCCTGTGCCTATCCCTCTCTCTAGCTTAATGAATTCTTAGAAAGCTAGAAAAACTGTACAGTTTTTAAAAATTCTTATTAATAAAAATTTACTGGTTTAAATTTCATGTAATATCACACAGTTAATTTGCTTCCATATCACCTGGTGCTTTCCACTATTTTGCCTTGTATATACTGTAAAGTAGGTTTAGTAAACACAGCCAGCGATGCTTAGAATACGAGGCTAATGTAAGTGTAATTCAATAAACACTCATTGAACATAGTACTAATCCTATCCTCCTCCTCCAGGAGTTCAGGCTATAGTAGGGAGCACAGAAAAGTAAATTGTAATTAAACATCAGAGTGAAAGCTGTAGCAGTACAAGCATGTTCCAAATATGAAGGCAGCACAGAGGAGTAATTCATTTAATTTGCAAGCATTTAGAAAAGCTGCATGGGGAGTTGATTCAAGAACTAAGGTTCAAAGGATAAAAATAAATTCCAGGTAGGGCATCAGCAAAAAACATCAAGAACAATTAGAGAAACGTTCTTTCTTCCTTTTACTTCCGGACATTTTTGGGAGTTAAAAAGTAATTAATTAGGGGGGAAAAAGTTTTGGGCTTCTATCTGTGAATCCAGGGAGTGAACATTTTGTTTTGTGAGCTGCACCATCTCTGTCACAACTACTCAACTCTGAAACTGCGGCTCAAAATGTGAAAGAAGCTGTAGGTAATAAGTAAATGAAGGGGCATTAGTGTTCCAATAAAACTTTATCTAAAAGAAATAGGTGATGGATTGAATTGGACCATGGTTTGCAGTTCCTTAGTATACAGTATTTACAAATAACACAAAGCAAAGGACATTATCTTTCATTTCAGCCAGAGTTCTACGTACCAGTGATATAATATTCTGGAGGAAAAAAAAATTATATTAAATTATTGAAGACTCCTTACTCGGGTCTTCCTTTTTGAGCTCAGAATTTAGGTGCATGGTTTATTGCCTTCCTATTTCAGTGTGTCTGGGGGAAAGGACAGGACACTCCTAAAGGCCTCTAATTAGTTTTCCAAATGACAACAATTTAGGGAATTGAATAAATTTTGTCACAGGATATGTTAAGAGCAAGAAAACATATTTAAGGAACACTGGGGACAACTTTTTGAGCAAAGAATAAAAATGATTACTAGATGTGTATTTCCTCTAAAAAGCAATAATCCCCAAATTCTTTGAAGTTATATAATTCTATAAAACAGAATTTTCAAGTCCCTCAGTTACCACCTAGAAGCATGGAACTTAAAAGATATGAAGACAAAAATAAAAGAAATAAATTTACTTTTTTATTTTTATTTCAAACCAAGGCAAAGAAAAAAAAGATGGGAACCTAAAATATATTACTGGAAAAGGAATTATACTTTGTGTTGACAAGTATACATACATTTTTTCCTCAAGATAATACTAATTAAAATAATTTATTATATGTTTTTATGTTTTTAAGATAAACAAGAAATGAATTGTGGTAATTCTCCTTATTTTAAGATATTTTTCCCTAAGCTCTTCTAAATCACAGTATATAATGCAACAGTAGAGTTGTATTAAGTTATTTTATTTTTGTTTTTGTATGTATAAATGTGTTAGTAATTTTAAAAAGCAAACCAGCAAACAAAATTCTACTAATCCGTGAAACACAAAGACCTTTAGGAAGAAACATTTTATTTTAAACTTGAGGCTTTGAAGTCTTTAAAATTTGGTTCATTAAATGCTCTGACTTGTGGGCCTTAGGAATGCGGATTTTTGAAGGCCATTCCTCCAGGTGTGTCTGATGCAGGTCACCACACTTTATGAAAAAATCTTAAAACTTTCTTAGATCCAAATGCTAAAAAAAAAAAAAAAAAGACAGTCCTAGCTGATTTGGCTCCATTCCTGACCTGGTCGATGTTTCTATCTGTTTCCCCTCATCCCTTCTAAAAAAAAAAAAAAGACAGTCCTAGCTGATTTGACCTGGTCAATGTTTCTATCTGTTTCCCCTCATCCCTTCTTCACTCTCTCTAAAAAATCAATGGAAAAATGTCCTTGGATTAGGGTTAACAAAAATAAAAAGTAAAGACAAATCTCTCTTTTTCAACTCTGCTCATAGGATACATTTTATTTCTACTTAGTCTTGATGCTCTAACAATACTACTTGGACACATGTCCTATGGAATCATTCTCCTAATGGATGTTTAATGTGTTAGGCAATGATAAGGTTGGATTTAAATTAGCATTCTATTTTAATATAAATTAGAAATATTTTCATTTTAGGTATTTGCCGGGAGCCGGTCCATCCTTGCTGTAACTACGAACAATCATGCTTAAGCTACATAATCTTTACTCCCTGGAATGAAGATAAGAAACACCCTAACCTTTGGAATAGAGATTGATAGGATTTGAATCAACTGGTATAAATACAGATGTAATAAGACAACAGGACACAGAACCTAGACAGAAACTGGCAACAAAACCTAGACAACAGAACCTAGCGAGAGAACCTAGACACAGAACCTAGACGCAGACCCTAAACACAGAACATAGCAAAAGATCCTGGACAGAAACTGGCAACAGAACCTAGCGAGAGAACCTGGCTGAAGAACCAAGAGACAGAACCTGGCTACAGAACCTGGATAGAACATGGCAAGAGAACCTGACTAGAACCTGGTGACTGAGCATGGCTGGAGAACCTGGACAGAACCTGGCTGGAGAACCTAGGGAGGGAACCTGGCTACAGAACCTGGCTGGAGACCCTGACAAGAGAACCCGGCTATGATGATCACCTGAACGCTGCCTCTGTGTCATTCCTTCTTCACCGACTCCATCCACACCTTTGAGGACCCCTAGACCTGCTGGGGTTGGACCCCAGCAGGTATTTTATTTTATTTTACCCTGTGAAATGAATGTAACTTTTGTCACTTAAGTAGTTATGTGGCCCTGGATTGTGTGGCCCACTTGGTTGGAGTGTTATACCTAGATTGTGGGTTTGATCCCTGGTCAGGGCACCTATTGAAAGGCAACAGTTCCTCTCTCCATGGATGTCTGTCTGTCTGTCTGTCTGTCTCTCCCTCTCCTCCCACCCCTGATCCTATTTCTCTAAAATCAATAAGCATGTCCTTAGTGAGCATTTAAAAAAAAGTTATGTGGTTTGTGGCAAAAAATGTAACAGACAAATGTAGTTTATTAGGTATATTTATATTTGACATATATTCATTTATTCTAAGATGTTATATTTTGTTTTAAATTTTATTTTAATAATTTAGTGAGAGATTGATTATATCAATGGATATGGCTAGATAAGCTATGACATATGAATCCACAAACCCTGTAGCAACCAGCCTGGTAAGAAAACCACAACCTCTCCAGCAATCAGCTCTGAACATTCATGTCCATGTCTTCTAGCTTTTCTATTTTGGGCCCTTGACTCCAACTAGGACCAACAAGTGAAAGACGAGTATGTACCAAAAACATGTTATGAAACTCTGTTACTTTCTCCCTCTCTTGGGAGTTTTCATTATTGCAACACCTACCTAAATCCTGACACTTTTCTGCCCTTGCCAGGAAAAGGAGCATAGTAAATCCACACCTTCAGTAATGATTACTTGTTTTTATTGTTGAAAGTATTACAGATGTCTGATTTTTCATCATTGACCCCCTCCAACCCCACCTACCTCCCCAGGCCTTCAATGCACTACTATCTGTGTCCATGGGTTATGCATCTATAAGTTCTTTGGTTAATCTCTTCCCACCTCCTCCCCGCCACCTACCTTCCCAGATTCCCCAGTCTATTCCATGCTTCCCTGTGTCTCGATCTATTTTGTTCATCAGCTTATTTTGTTCATTAGATTCAATAATTACTTTGAATATAAATGGACTGAATTCTCCAATCAAAAGATAGAGTGGCTAAATGGGTTAAAAAAAAAAAAGACAAAAGATCCAACTATATGGTCTTTACAAGGGACTCACTTCAACTTTTAAAAAACACACAGATTGAAACTGAAGGGATGGAAAGATATATTCCAAGAAAAATGGAAACCAAAACAAAGCAGGGATAGCTATTCTTATATTAGAGAAAGTAAACTTTAAGCCAAAGAGTGTAATAAGAGACAGAGAAGATTATTAATGAAAGAGCTGATTATTTGAAAAGATAAACAATATGGACAAGGTTTTGCTTAACAAATCAAGAAAAAAATTGAAATATACCTATAAATGAAAGAGGACACATTACAACTGATACTACACAAACACATAATCCTAAGAGGTAGCTGCAAACAGATATATGCCAAGAAATTGGACAACCTAGAAAGAAAATGGAAAAATTCCTAGAAACATAAAACCTACCAATATTGAATCATAGAAAATAAAAAATCTGAACAGACCAATTATAAGTAAGGATTTGACACAGTAATAAACCTTTCACAAACAAAAGTCCAGGACCAGATAGCTTCACTGGTGAAGTCTACCAAACATTCAAAGAATAATACATACCAATCCTTCTCAAACTCTTCCAAATAAGAGGAGGGATCATTTCCAAATTCATTTAATATCTATGAGTGCAAAAATTTGTAACAAAGAATTAGCAAACTGAATTCAGTAATACATTAAAAGGATTCTACACCATGATCAAGTGTAATTTATTTTTTTTAAGGAAGGGTGGTTCAAATTCTCCAAAACAATAAATGTGATACTCCACATTTAAAAATCAAGGATAAAAGAAACCATCAACAAAACAAGAAAGCCCACTGCATGCGAGAACATATTTGCCAATGATATTTCAGATACTTTTAATCTCCAAAATTTGCAGAGAACTCATACAACTTAACAAAAGGACGATAAATGATCCAATCAAAAAATGGGTAAAGGACCTAAATAGACACTTTTCAAAAGAGGACATTCAGAAGGCCCAGAGACATATGAAAACATGCTCAAAGTCACTAATCATCCTAGAGATGCAAATCAAAACAACAAGTAGATTAAAAACCCGTGGCACATCTACACAATGGAATACTAGGCCGCTATAAAAAAGAATTAACTTTTCCCATTTGCAACAGCATGGATGGAACTGGAGATCATTATGCTAAGTGAAATAAGCCAGTCAGACAAAGATAAATATCACATGATCTCACTCTGTGGGATATAATGATCAGCATAATTTGATGAACAAGAATAGATTCAGAGACAAATGGCAGGGGAGGGGGTGGTTAGAGAGCAACTAAAGGACTTGTATGCATGCATATTAGCATAACCAATGGACACAGACACTGGGCTGGTGGAGGCCTGCCGGGGTGGGAATGGCTTGTGGGGGATGGGGTCAAGCGGGGAAAAAGGAGACATCTGTAAAACTTTACAGAATAAATTAAAAAAATGAAGGATAAAATCATATGATCATCTCAATGAATTCAGAAAAGGCATTTGACAAAATTTAACATCCTTTCATGATGCAAACTCTTAAACTGGGTAAAGAGGGAAAGTGTCTCAACATAATAATGGCAATACATAGCAAGCACACAAAACTAACATCATAGTCAATGGTGAAAACTTAAAAGTTTTCTCTCAAAGATGAGAAATAATATGAGAATGCCCCTTCTCATCATTTTTATTTAATATAGCAATGAAAGTCCTGACCAGAGAAATTAAGCAAAAAAAATAAAAATAAAAAGCATCCAACTCAGAAGGAAGGAATAAAATTTGCATAGTCTCTATTTGCAGATGACACTTTTTATATAGAAAATCCTAAAAAACAAAACAAAAACTGTTAGGACTAATAAATAACAATCAGCCCAGAACAATAACAAAATGATCAATCACTTCCAATTCAGGACCAACCAAAGAAAATAAGATTATCCTCACACCAATCACATGGCCTGTTCTAGTTGGCTTTCTTCCAGCTTCCCCATGCCAACAATCTCCAACCAGAGTATACCTGAAGCTTTCCTCTTTTTGCACTATAAAATATTTCCATTCCTTGGCCTACCTTTGAGTATCTAATGGTGATTGATTCCCTTGCTATAAATGAACAACCAGCCTCTTCTCATTTGGCTGGTTTTTATTCATTTCAATTAGTAATGTCTTCATTTTACCAAGAAGGAAAGAACATTCTGATAGTTACAGAATTAACAATTTTCATAGCTCTCACCACTAACTTAGACTAGAATACCAAGCTCTCACAATACCTGTGTTTTGTTTTGTTTTTTTCATCTAAAACAACATGCTTGCCATGGATCTCTATGAACCTTAATGTGACGATATCTTATAAAAAGTTTTCAAACTGCTAATAGTGACCTCTGAGTTCTAAGCTGAATTCCACATTAAAAATTTCTTCATCAAATTTCTCTGGGACTTAATATTATGAACCATATTTCCCACCTAATGTTGTTAGACATCTGGCTGATCACCATATCTCTAGGTAACATACATAATCACCTTCCTTCATCATTTCCCTCATCGCCTTTACTTAATACCCACATAATCACACTTCAGGATTGATGAATTTTCTTATACATCTTTTATACTGCTGTCATTTGTTCCTGGCTAGTGTTTCATTATAGATTGAAAATTCCCAAAGGCAATGAATAATTTCTTTAAATTCCACTCTAACTCTCCACAGAACATAGCATAATGCTGTAAATCCTATGGATAGTCATGTCATGCTGGCAATGGTATAATGGGATGACAGAAAGAACTAACTGATTGATTCAAAACTCTAATTGCGCTCTTTCTAATTGTTCTTTAAGTTAAAAGACAAAGTTCAACAATTCTGAGGTATCTCCAGACCAGTGGTTCTCAAGATGTGGTCCCTGGACCAGAATCCCCAGTATCCCATAGAAGCTTATACAAATGCAAATTCTTATCCACAGAAACTGTCCCCGTGCCCCACACATACTGAATCAAGAACACTCTGGGGCCAAGAAATGTTTTAACATTGTCACACAGTGACTGATGCATGCTAAAATTTTGGAACCAATGTTGTATCCTCTAATTACTCTAAGAGTGGTCCATGGAACCAGAAGTTTTGGCATCATCTAGGAATGTGTTAAAAGGGCAGAATCTTAGGCCCCATCTCAAGATTGCTGAATAAGAAATTCTATTTTAAATGAAAATCTGCTTCAGTGATTTTTTTGCATATTAAATAAAAGTTTGAGAAACATTGGTCTAGAGAATTCCATTGGACAGAATCTATCAGAATTATAACAAGACTATCAACAATCCATTTCTTTCTTTTTTTTTTTCTTGTCCAAGAGAGTGTCTTACTGGCTCCACTCATAAGAGAGAGCCAATTGCACATCTCTCAAGTTAGAGTGCCATCATGTTGAGAGTTTAAAATCAGTTATATGAAACCATTTATACCACGGATATCAGCAAATACTGCAAATCACAGCCTCTTAACGTGTCCTCAATTATTTTACCTGCATTCTAAGGGTAAGAGGAGTCATCTTATTAAATTTTACTAAATCTAAGTTGTGGAATAATATTTAATAAGGAATCATAATCTATTGGGAAAGTGTTATTTTATTTTTGAACATTCTATTGGCTTATTATAGCAGTGTGATTTTAACTAAGGTTTGAATATATACTATGGTTTCCTTTTTTGTTAAAGAAAAATTTAACCAAATTTGATTCTACAATTAGTAAGAGGGTTAATAAAATACAATCATAGGTGACCTCAAGGTTTTGATAAATTTATAGGAAAACTGCAATCTGAGATCAAAGCAGTATGCTATAATATTAATAGAATTATTGAAAATTTCCAAGAAAATCTGAATCTTATTGTATAACATTACACCAATCATCTTATTATGAATTATTTATAGGTTCCATGAAACTCACCAATCTCTTTCCTTTACTGTTCATCAGATGAAGGAACATTATTGTGACCTTGGTTAGTTGTGGTGGGATTTGTCCCTCTTAGAGTAAAACAAAACTAGCTACAGCTGATTATTGTTTTTCTATATTTGAAAATTTTATTTGTGATGTATAGAATTTACCCCCATAACCTTCACTTCATTCTGTGCTTTAAAAGATTTTTAATGAGGTATGTTCCATAGCAGAATATTATCAGGGATATGAATGCCTATAAGTTAGACAGAAAGGTTTATAATCATAGGACATGAATAAAACATCTACCAGATAACAGAATATAGAGATCAAGCTTCTAATAGGTTTGGATTCATAGATCCACGGGTTTCTCCTGGACTTCTCATATGAGGACTTACAATCATCATAGGGAGTGAGGATAGAAAGAGTTGGTAACTGCAGGATTACTGGTCTCAGTGCTCAATGGGATGGCAGAAAGGACTAACTGATTCAACACAGTATATAGTTTATGGAGCATTTCTTTCTACAGAGACAACACGGTATATAGTTTATGGAGGAGCATTGATATTAATTACAAGGGAATCTCTGACACAACATTAAAAGCAGTGTACAAAGTGTGCTATGAATTTTCCATTTTTACTTTAAAGCATTGTATTATTTTTGCTCTAATCATATGTGTACTTTAATGCATTAAAACTAGAATGTATTCCAGATATTCATGTGCTGATCTAGTTGACTGCACTGTCACTTATGGTTGGGAAACATGCAGAATGTAATATTAAGGGATTATTCACACCACATCTATTGACTCTGCAAATAGAAGAGAATATATTTAAACAACTGCTCTAGATTTAGAGCTAATGTGCCTTTACTATTTACATTGTCAAATAAACAAAGGAAATATTCTACTTCCAAAGTATTTAGAGTTATAATTAATGTCAGACATAAACTACAGACTTCAAAAAAGATTATGTGTTGTAATGATGAAGTTATGTTTTGCTGTATAACATAATGCAGGCACAAAATTAGGAACTGAAGATGTTCAGAGTTCACCTAGTTCAGACAGCTCTGTTTTAATAGCTACAGGGGCCTTTTAACATGAGATGTAATAGCAACAAAATGATTACTTGAGACCACAGTGCTCAAACAATATTTCTTCTTCTTATGGTTCTTTGTCTTTCAATACAATTATCCTCACTACATGGAAATTACTGACGTTTTGAATAGGAAAATAATAAGATCAAGAATGATATCATTTAGCAGATTAATCCTCATCTCAAATACTTTGAGTCAGCACTGAAAGCCAACAAATAATAAAATAAATTAGTCCTTTTATACTTTGAAAATGTAGCAATTTAACAGCAATTTCACTTGAAAGAATTCTATTTAATTTGGGGGTAAGTCACTGATATTATAGAAAGATATTTTAATTAGGTTAGAACCAATTAATATATTTTTGAAAGGAAGGGGTTGTTTTTATTTACTTTTTCTTTTATATTCATGGAATAACATTTCAGTGTTTTACATTCTGAAAATTACAGAAAATATACCATATCACTGAAGGGAATCTTTTAGCCAGAAGTTTGTAATCTAGTGTCTCCAAGTACTGAAGATTCAGTGTATTAGTTTTCTGTTGCTGCTGTCACAAGTTACCACAAATTTAGTAGCTTAACAAAAAAAACATTTATCATGTTATAGTTTCTGTGGGTCAGAAGTCCAGCCAGAGAAATCAGCTGGATACCCTATAATTTCACAAGGCAAAATCAAAGTGTCAGCTGCACTGTGTTCTGCAGGCTCCAGGGGAGAATTCCTTCCTGCTTAGTCAAGTTATTGGCAGAATTCAGATCCTTGTGGCTGTAGAAATGAAGTTCCCATTTCCTTGCTGGCTGTCACCTCAGGCTTATTCCTCTTACAGTAGCCACTCATATTCCTTGATCCATGGCCCTTCCTTAATCTACAAAGCCAGCAATTGCAGGTTGAGTTTGTCTTATGCATTGAAACTCTCCTGCCTTTTTTCCTTTGCATCTCTCTGATGCACACTCCTGCATTCTTCTACTTTTATGAGCCCATATAATTACTTAGGCCCACTGGATAAAACAGGACACATGTTATTTTAAGATGAAACTTTAATTCCATCTGCAAAGCCCCTCTGCCTGTCCTATTAACATACATATGCAAAATACCAGAAGATATAGAATATGGGGTCAAAATCCTACCTACCACATCCACAGTTCGTAATTAATGAAGAAAAAAACCCCACAAATATCTTTACCAAAATAAAATCAATTCTGAAATATATCTTTTGGTGAATGAGAAGACAAAATTAATTTCTCAAGAAAATATTATAAGCTAATAATATAAAGTACATATCATAAAAATAAACTAGATTCAATACAGTAGTTGCCTCCTAAAAATGTAAACTGTATCTTCTAAATATTTCAGTGTAAATAGATATTGCTTTAAAATAATCATATATAGAAGTGTCTTAAATATTTTCCATTTAACAGAATGCTAATAGAGGTAATCAACATGCTGATATCATTTGAAATAACATAAAATTATTTCAAATTTTAAAATGAAACCACTAATTTCCAGGTTTTAGAGAAATTCAAGTAGGTGGAGTTTCCATCCTATCTTAAGGAACCAAAAACTTTGCTGACAAAGGCTTCCCAATCCCATCTGACAACAACTCTAAAGTAATGATTCCCTGTGCATTTTACAATTTAGAAACTACAAAGCTATTGACCATTTAATGGAAAAGAAATTAAGCAGTTGCAGTCACAGCTCAGTAGGTGGACAGTATAGTCCTGCTAAAATTCATGGACCAAAGAACCAGACATACTGGAGGAAAAAAACAAAGGACAAGTTTTAATGGCCTTCCCCCAACATGTATGTGAAGCTTGTTTTTACACTTATTCCTACACATTTCATCAAGTTACTTCATATTAACATTTTATAAGAATATCTGAGTTTGTTTTAATCAAACTAATTATAATACTCAACTAAATTGTCCCTGTTCAAATATAATTATATAAACATGTTCAAATTTTAAACGTCAATAGGTGACAGCAAGAATTTTAAGTTCTAAGAAAATTTTATCAATCTTAAATTTGAAATAATGTTTTGATGATTCTGAAGCAGTGGGGAAGTTATCTAAAGATAGTACTTGCTAAAGTAGTCTTAAAGAACATGCCTGAAAACATTGACAGGACAATGCATAGATGAGCACCATACTACATGGGTTTATTAAACCTTTGTTGATTTTCTTTAATGGAAGTGCACAGTTAACATTGGAATGCATACCATAAGTCTTTTTCCTGGCCTATAGCAGAGTACTTATTTTGGTATCTTGTGAAAGTACACTATAAAAATCAATTCTAATTACTACAGGCAAAAGATAAGGAAATGAAATATTAATGGTGATTATGCATTAAACTGAAAGGACTTTTATGATGGGATGCTCTGAGATTTGGTGTTATCACTGCTTTAAATTCATTTTTATTGAGGTTCATTGAGTGGATAGCTTGAGACTCATAAACTAGTTTTCCTAGAATAGAATAGTTTATAGTACTTATATTCACAGTTCTATTCATTCAGGCTTCGCTTATTGAGCACACGTTCGATTTTGTATACTATGTTGGGTACCAAAGGAATACAGCAACAATAAAATCATTAGAAATAGCTCTAAAGATGCAGTGATGATATGACAGTATTCTTTTAGAGTACCTTATTTAACTATCTTAATTTTATACTTATTTCAGTCTTTGTGAGGGCAGAGGTTGTATCTTGCATATCATTACATTACCTTAGGCCTATCCCAATACCTGGCAAATAGTAAGTCCTCAGAAAATATTACCACGATGAATTTGTTTTGTCTATGAATAATCCCAAATTTTACCTATACAAATAACAGCAAGACAGTATACAGGTTGAGAGAAGACGGTGGCGTAAGTTAATGCTTGACTATAACATTTAAAGACAGTTTTTCACCTCATTAACAAAAAGCCAATAATTACTCTTTTCCTTGGAAAAACAAAGGGAGTTTTTGATTAAAAAATGTGTATTCCTGGCTTTAATGAACTCTAATAAATTGGACACCAGTCTTTCAAATGTACATAGACTTAATACCAAATGTTTTTAAAAAGTTTGAATTGTAATTCACTCATAAGTTATTCAGCACATTGCTCTAACAATTTTCATAATTCAGACCAATATTTTATTAACCTCACCTAAGGATATTTTTTCCATTTTGTTTTGTTTTGTTTTTTGTACACACACAGAGGGGAGGGAAGAGGAGAAGAAAGAGAAACATCAATATGAGAGAGACACATTGATTGGTTGCCTCCTGCACCCTCTGACCTGGACAGGGATCAAGTTTGAGCAGGAATCAAACCCTGGAACCGTTGGCCCTGGGTCTCACCCTCTAACCACTGAGCCAATCGAAGGAGGGGAAGAGTATATTGTAAAACAAGATGTAAGAAAGAGAAACATCAATATGAGAGAGACACATTGATTGGTTGCCTCCTGCACCCTCTGACCTGGACAGGGATCAAGTTTGAGCAGGAATCAAACCCTGGAACCGTTGGCCCTGGGTCTCACCCTCTAACCACTGAGCCAAACCAACCAGGGTTAGACTATATTGTAAAGTGACACTACTAAATTTTAACTATTAGGATTCTATTTAATTTTAGAGTTTTGTTTCTGAGACAAAGGAATATAGCTTTAAGCTTATTGGTGATAACAAAAGATCTTTACATAAGGAACTTGAAAGCTATAGTGCAGATCATTCACACAAATATAACTGATTTATTAACTCATGAAGAGGGGACTGAAAACTCTTTTCATATTAACTGCCCTCATTTTTCCAGCACTAAGGAAAACTCAGCATTTGGCTATTTTATATATTTCATTCTAGGTCATAAAAACCCTATAGATACTAAGTGTGTTTTTGTTTTTGTAAAATTGCCTTGTATGTTAAATAGAAAACCTCCCTTTAACTTCCTCATGTCAAATTGCTGTATTTATTCAATTACATAAATATGTAAATCTAAGGTTTGGGAATGTTAAAGTTGAAGTAAAAAAGAAAAGAAAAATAATTTCAAAATAGAAAATGGCAGTATCAACTAACTTTGTTACATAATGAATAAGATTTATTCACTGATATAATGAAAAATGTAAAAAGTGACAATAGTTTGGACAGACAATAAGTAAAATAACAAAATTCTTTAGCTGTTGATGATATTTGTATCCACCAGAATACAATTTTTTTAGGATATCATGCTTGATGAGTGCATCATGGTGATTAAAATTACATGTTGTTTGTGTGTGATATTGACAGAAATGTTTTCAAAATCATATAAAATATGAAATAGATTAAATCTCATGGTTATTCAAATGTCACACTCTGTTGTTTTAGAAGAAGATGGCCTAATGTCACCAACTCTCCACTTGAGAATTTAATGATTAATGTGGTTTTCCTTATTTTCAATTGTGTATTTGGTTCCTTGTTTATTTGCATTACAGGTGTAGATTTTGACATGTGGCAACATTTCATGGAATCCTATATAATAAAAGCCTAATATGCTAAGTGTCCAGTCGTCTGTTCAACCAATCAAAGCGTAATATGCTAATGATATGCTAAGGCTGCTCAATTGCTCGCTATGATGTGCACTGACCACCAGGGGGAAGATGCTCCAATCAGTAGGTTAGCTGGCTGTTGGGGTGGCCACCAGAGGGAAGATGCTCCAACCAGTAGGTTAGCTTGCTGCTGAGGTCCAGCCAATCAGGACTGAAAGAGACAGGCTGGACACACCCTAGAGCCCTCCCATGAACCCTCCCCAGATGGCCAACCTCCCATGTCCCTCCCCAGCCCTGATTGTGCACCAGTGAGGTCCCTCAGCCTGGCCTGCACCCTCTCACAAACCTGGCTGAGAGACTTCCCACCCCCCAAGTACACGAATTTCATGCACGGGGCTTCTAGTATTAATATAACTGTCCTGTCTGAAATGGGTGTAAAATGATGATTCACCACCCAGAAGTTCAAACTATGCTTTGAAGTAAAATAAATTTAGGCAATAATAATGCTGAAAGTATAACAAGTGAACTGCAAATTAAATATTTTTGCAATATGTCAATTCCCAAATCTCCCACTTCACTTTTCAAATAACAAACTTGTATTTATTTATGTGATATGTGCACTAGTCTTGAAGTGCTAATACCAAAGTCTGAATAATAACACTACCAGAGTTTTAATCAAAAAATAAAATTTCTGTTGATGTCTAGGCAACAGTTTTTCTTAGGTGTAGTGTTTAATATACTAGATAAATGAAAAAATGTAATCCTCTTTCTCTCTGACACATATTTAATAGAACAGCAGTAGCAATAAATGCTGGTGGCCTAAACTTGGAATTGAAATGTCAGATGTAGCACTCAAATATGAGTATATCCGTTCAGACATCACTTTTAAAAAAAAAATGAAACCAATATTACCCTTATAAAGAGATGCACTCAAGAAATAAAGAATTTCAGATAAAAATCTTAATGATACAATAATGTTAACTTTATTGTAGTTTGCTATTCCTCATGTTTACAGATGACAAAGAAAGTTATTCATGAGGCATTAATTCCTAAAAGGCACTGAGTCACTAATCAAATATATATATTTTTTAATTTATGGGAAAATTTCTTTGATTATAGGGATAAAATAAAGGCGTGAACCAGCAGTACCAGAATTGGAACACAGAATCATGCAGCTTTATATAATTCTAAACTAATAATTACAAAGCTATATGTGTTGTCTGTTTCAATGTGTAGGGTATCCCCCAAAAATGTATACACACAGCTTGAATTATAAAGGAATGTTTATATGTTCATTAAAATATATTTCATTTTCAAAATTGAGCTATTAGCTGTGAAAGTGTACATCCTTTCTCATTTTTAGTACACCCTGTACTTATGTATTTTACTTATAGAATATACTTTGTTTTATATCAGTACTAGAGGCCTAGTGCATGAAAATTCATACACTGGAGGGCGGGGGGAAAGGGGTGCCTCAGCCCAGACTGCCTCTTCTCACAATCCGGGAGCCCTCAGGAGTGGGAGGTGACCTGGTGATCAGGGGAAGGTGATGCCCCATCACACCTCTGCTGCTGCCACTGCTGGCAGTGCAAGCCTCAGCTGGCCCTGGTTACCTGAGCCTCGAGCAGCCCTGGGCTGATAGGCAGCCGCCATCCAAGGCTTGCCTGCTCCTTGGGCATTGGCTGGGAAGCTGTCATCTGAGGCTTGCTTGTGCCTCGGGCCAGCCCTGGGCAGCTGGGGGCTGAGGGGACTGGGGGATTCCGGAGGCAGGTGCAGAGTGGCTGAGCCCACCCCCAGATGTGCCTGCAGCTCCGGTGAGGTTGAGGGGACTGGGTGTTGCCACCTTGTGGCTGTGGGCACCGCCATCTTTGAGGACATAGAAGTCAATTAGCATATTCCCTCCTTATTGGCTATGGGCACTGCCATCTTTGCAATGGCATGAGGGTCAATTAGCATATTCACTCTTTATGAGATAGGATTATTCTGGGGATGCATCTTCAGTTGCTTACTCCTTATTCTCACAGATTTGACTGAGATAAAACAAAGGTAGGAATTAAACTTATAGGAAGGCTATCATAAACCTATTCAGGATCAATGCTATATCTTTTATTGGCAAAATAAAAAAAAAGATGAAAATAATTTCAAAAATCAATGTTGAATCTCAAGAGAAGTGTATCATAATCTCAAATTGTAAACTTGATGTTCTATGCAACTTATTAAAATTATGAAAATGTTATATGAAAACCAAGTTCACACCTGTAATGGAAATTATGGAGAATAATTATAAGTACTGCTTTGCTGTCCTCGAGGCCAGTTTTGTGTTTCTGGCATTCCTTCAGCAAACACTGAATACTTACAATATGCTTAGTATGGTATTTCTCACTGTAGAGAAAAATAGGAATAAACCTCTATTCTACTAAATTGGTAGAGTATCTTCGCAGAATTTTATACATGCTTTCCTCTGAATCCTACAGTTTTAACAAACTAGATTTGCAATTTTTAAATTTATAAGCTTATTTAAATATTTCTCAGCTTCTCTTTTTTAATATCTTCCATTTATCTCCCAAATCATTCATGTTTTCCTCTACTTTTCTGAACATATGGAGAATAATTATAAGTACTGCTTTGCTGTCCTTGCCTGCTAGTTCCATCATCTTTATCAGTTGATTTTATTTTTATTTATCTTTTGAGTATAAATGTCATTTTTCTGCTTCTTTGCTTACATAGGTATGTATGATTGAGTGTTGGACATTGTATATTTTGCGTTGTTACTGGATTTTGATGTGTCTTTTAAAAGAGTGTTCACCTTTGGTCTGGTAAACAATGAAGTAACTTGAAATTAGTTACTGCTTTCAAGGCTTGCTTTAAAGTTTCATAAAGGCAAGTCCAAACAGCTTTAGACTAGGGTTAACCCCACTGGTAAGATTAGGGGTGGGCAAACTTTTTGACTCGAGGGCCACAATGGGTTCTTAAACTGAATCAGAGGGCTGGAACAAAAGCATGGATGGAGTGTTTGTATGAACTCATGTAAATTCAAAGTAAACATCATTACATAAAGGGGTACGGTCTTTTTCTTTTTTTTTAGTTTTATTCATTTCAAACGGGCCGGATCCAGCCCACGGGCCGTAGTTTGCCCACGGCTGGGTAAGATAATAATTTTCTGACGGATCTAAAACCCGTGTATTATAAGATTTCCACTCTGGTTGGTGGGAACAGTAACTATTCCATTGGTTTTCCCTTTGCTTTGGACAGTGGCACATGCAATCAGCACTGAGCCAAAGGCTTGAGGGAACGCCCTCTTCAAAGACCTCCATTTAGGTGTTGCATATGCCTAAAATGCCCTTCCCCTGATTTCCATATGACTCACTCTTCCTTGTGAGTTAGATCTTAGTTTAAATGCCATCTTCTCAGATATAATTCTCTGACCATATAGAATACAGTTAGCTGCCCATTCATTATCACAAACTTTTACATTTTCATAGTACTTAATTGTATGTTTGTTTGCTTATTTACTTACTAGAGGCCAGGTGCACTAAATTCATGCATGTGCAGGGCGGGCGGGATGGGGTGGGGGC
>NW_006294998.1:2794029-2799876 GCF_000327345.1 Myotis davidii | reverse complement strand
TATATAGAGAGAGAGAGAGAGAGAGAGAGAGAGAGAGAGAGATATTTACTGAGCAATTTTTAATAATTAATTTTGCAGTACAAATATATCACCCAAAACAAAATATACAATAAACCAGATGATTCCTCATTAATTCTACCCCTCTGCCTGATAATTGGGAAAAACCTGAGAATCTCTCCATTCCCTTGTTTGCCCTTTCCTTTCCATTTTATTCAGTTTTATATGCCTATGTACTAAGTGTATAAACCTTAAAAAGTATATTTGCTTATATTTGAGATGCTTCTAACTTTATAAAAATAATTTGATACTGCAGGAAATATGGAACATAGTTTTTTTTCCATTTAATATCATATTTCCAAGTTAAATGCACATTTCATGTATCACTGATTTCATTTGTTTTTACTTCCATAAAGTATTCATCAGATGAGTGGTTAGTGGTATTTCATCCACTCTGGTACTATGATTTTACAAACTGTGATTTTATAAATATAATGGATGTTTGATTAAAATGAAATCAGTGTTAGGAGGAAGCTATTGAAATGTTAATTTTATTTAAAAATCATGTTAAGATGGGTTTATTTTAAAAATAGGTGTCAATATAAATCACAACACTCATATTATTGTGTTTGAATACATATCTCACTCAAATCAGAAGAACTGTGTTTGCCCAATATGTCAAAGCAGATTTTGGGAACTCATGAAATAAAGCATCTTTAAGAAAAATAAAACAGTAATATACTATAATTTCAGTCCCATTTCAGAGGAAATGGAAATAAAAGAAGTTGTTTAAGGTCAGGAATATTAGCACAACCACAAAGTCAAAACCGAAAGCACCACACTCTCATAATATAGGGCAATTGAACTTCACTCGATCTTCCAAACTATACACTAATTAGCAATTTGCAACTCTTCCTGGCTCCTGGGATGTAGGCACAGACATATTGATCTAAATGATGATGACGTGTGATTTTGCAGTAAGTGTCTAAGTGGTGTTTCAACACCCACTACTTGCTGATACCTTGAAAGACACCACCAGATCTATCCAATTATCAAAAAATAAGAAATGTTGGTCTCTTGATAAATGAGCAGAAAACAAATGGTTGTTGTGAGCTTCACATCTCACCATGGTGCTGTTTCATGTATTATCTGTTTAAATTTTTAATTAAAATATTAAATACATAAATATTATGTTCTTGATGGAGAGAAAATATACTAAGTTATGGTGTAATATATGAAAGTAAAGTGCAAGAAAATGTGTTAAAGTAATATGATAAAATTATACTTAAAGGTTTAAATAAATCCCATGAAGAGGAAATTTAAATATCTGACTATGGCTGGAGTAATAGAAAGTGGTGATAGTTTCTAGATTTTTTTTATAATTTAGAACATTCACTGAAAAGCAACGAGAAATAATAGAATGTTTTCAGCAGAATATTGACACTTGAGCCTTCATCTTTTTTTTAAACATATTTTATTAATTTTTTACGGAGAGGAAAGGGGAGGGAAAGCATTAGAAACATCCATGAGAGAGAAACATCGACCAGCTGCCTCCTGCACAGCCCCCACTGGGGATGTGCCCCAACCCAGGTACATGCCCTTGACCGGAATCAAACCTGGGACCCTTGAGTCCGCAGGCCGACAGTCTATCCACTGAGCCAAACCGGTTAGAGCAAACCTTCATCTTTTTTAAGGCAGCATTTGGTATCATTGTGACCAATATTCACCAATAATGGGTGCAAGAAAACTAGTGAGGAGGTTACTGCAATATCCCAGGGCGGGGGAATGGTTCTTTGAATAACTGATGGGAAGTGATGATGGATTAGACAGGAATGGGGACACCTAGTTAAGTAGTGTAATATGAAAACAGAAAATTTGAGCTCAGGGAAACGGACACCGTGACCCAAAGAAGGCAACTGTAGAGCTTACAGTTGAGAAAAAAACTGCCAAGGTAAGAGGCTGTATTGTGATTTAAGAGTCAAACAATTAGAGGTGGCGAGAGGTTCAAAAAATGATAAGAAAAGATCATTGGAGAAAGATGTCAGCGAATTGAGAAGTCAAGGTATCAAATTATCAAATGCTAAAAGTATAAATTTTAGTATATTATCGTTACAATTTATAAACATATGTGTCCTACATAAAGGAACGGTGGTTCCTCTCTCAGACACATTCTATCTCCCCTTTCATAAATATCATAAGTTCTAGTGTCTTTGCATTTCATGTTTCTGTGGGTAAAACTTTACCTCTCAATAAATGGTACCCTGTAAAATTTATAAACTTTCATTGATTATATAAAAAAGGTTTTTAGAGTGCTTAATAACAAAAAATAATTGTAATAATAAGTGGCTCATGTTTGCAAAGATTTTATGATGTTTGTAATCATTGAAGTCTTATTTTTCACAAATTTAAACTCACTAAATCAGTACCTCAACTCCTTTTATTCAACTCTTAATTATACAATCAAAATATTTTTAAAGAAAACCTAAAAAACTGTTGTAAAAAAGTCCCTAAAATATTTACTGCATTACTTTAAAATTGCTAGTACAAATAGTTTATTTTATTGTTTTAATTTAATCCAGATGTTTTATTCTTTAATCTTAATTATAAAAAGAAAAATAAACCTATGTCTTTCATAAATCTCATCAAAAATTTAGAAGCCGGTACGATTATATAATTCAGCAATGTGCCTTTTGAGATTAGGCCCAGTATAAATACAACTGAAGCCTGAATTTATTTCTTCCATAAATGCTTGCTAAGATAAAATTTATTCTAAAATATCAAAGGAAAGCCCTTGAAAGTCCTTTTTACTGGTAAAAATATCAGTAAATTAATGATGCTTGTAATTGGGTATTTTTTAACAAAATATTTTATCATCTAATCTCTTCTCTGCTTGAGAATGTAGATATATTTCTTTTTACCCAATCTTTCTTAAAACTAAAATATAAGTGAAGTATTATTTTCATTATATTGCTAACAAATATTTCTTTAAATATGTCTGTTATTGAAATATCAACATTTTTAAAACTAAGAAAAAATAGAGAAAGCAAATACAATTCTGAAAAGCACAAGCAAAAAAGAAAATAACTCTGTTGCTTTAGTGCTTCATGATAATATTCATTACATGATATTTTTTGGTTTTACAACCCAATGGCCTATCTGATGATATTAAGTGCTATATAGAAGGACATATAAAGAACATCTTTTTTATTATTTTATTAAAGCCAAACATGAGATTTTAATACCTGCTAGGAGTAGAAGTAAAATATTTAGGCTTTTATAAAAGCCACAATTTTTTATTGTTAATACAGCCATGTAAGTGATTTTATTTTCATACCTCAACAGCTTCCAATCTAGCCCTTTTAAAAAGTAAACACAGTTCAATTAAAATCACAATGCTTAAAGTATTAGAGAACTGTATTAGAATGAAAAGTTTTAGATTCAGTCAGATTTCAAAAACTAGACACAGATATGAGAAGTTTTATTTTCATCTGCTTTCTTAACATTAATATTTGCTTGGATTATAATTATTGTCATTGAATGGAAGGCTTCTTTCCAAAATTTTACCCATTTTCATCCTTACATCCTTCTTTGAACGTAAATAACAATTATAAACTGCATATAATTTTATTATGGAAATGTGTACTAGTAATAAGTAATTTTCTGATTGTGACAACTATTAAGCCAAAATTGCATCTCTCCTCTAACATTAAATACTAAGGTAGTATTAATTCTTCTCTAATTTTTGTCACTTAATTTTTATCCTGAGTATATTTTGGTAATATATGCACAGATGACAAAAAAGTAAACATTTGACTAATATATGCATCTTCATATATTTTTGTTCATACGTACAAAGACACTGCACATTTAAGGCAGAATTTTTAAAAATTGTATATATTTTTGTGAGTGCATTTGTCAGAATAAATACAATTAATTCATTGTAAAAAAAGAGCTATAAATTAACTACCTAATAATTATAAATTATTGATAAGAAAGTACATATTGTTTTAAATAAAATAGTTATAATTATGAGAATACCTTTCTATAAATGTCTTTAATTGTTCTGAATATGTCCAGATCAAGTAGAAGTACCTGGTTTTATTAAAATTAATTTTAAAATAGCACATTAGTAGATTTGAAAATTCTCTAGTTTAAATGTACAATCCCCAATTTTTATATACAGTTAATCAATATTTTTCTGTGCGTATGAAATCAAATATTCTTAAAAATACTTTTAAGTGCACACTGCTAACTAATTGGTTGTAATACCATTTAGTTCATTCCTAAGTGGAAAGAAGAAATAATCATAGCAGAAGCCTAGTTAATGCTATAAAGTATAAATCTCTAAATATGTCTCACCTTTTCATGAAATAAGGTGAATAAATATTACAAAACAAACTAATGGTTCCTTAAAAATTTCCAGTTTAATGTCATTGATTACTTAAACACAAATGGCCTTTTCATTTGAAATCTATAAAGCAAACATTTATAAATAGAAAATTATTCTTCAATCTTGACACATTTCAGGCATAATAAACCTTCTATACTTGAAGGAACTTCTTTATCACTAGCAAAATAAATATGAAAAATATATTAGAAACAGAGATGCTATGGAAAAATAACTTCTCTCTCTTGCTCATATATATTCACTTCTAGCATCTGTCCTTTCAACAGAAATAATATTTAAATGATACAACTGTGTCAAGGAAGCACTTTTGTCTCATGAGTGTTTTAGGAAATAAAATAGCTTCTCTGTTGTCCTATCGTTTCCATCAAGGCTGAATCTACTTCAGGGCTCAAAATCAACTTAAGAGAGTGATTGTAAATAGCTATTTTCTTAGAAATAAAATGTTCCCTATTTTCCAAAACAAGATGTGTGATATGCTTCCAAATTAAATTGAAATAATTGGAATATGTTGATTGCTTAGTCTACACTATGCTGTTACTTCTCACAACATTCCTATGAAGTACTCCCACAGCTCTCATTTTATAATTGAGAAAACTAAGGATGAAGGCAGTTACATTAGTGAATTGTCTCAAAACATCCCAGTATTAAATGATAAAGCTGGGATGGAGCATAGATCCCCAGGACCTCAAAGCTCACACTGGTAACACTATTATACACCCGTCCACTGTACTCCTCACTGCTAAAAGCCATATACAGTACAGGTGAAAAACAGAAGACAGAAACACAGTGCAGAAGCTATCAAACCAATATCCTCAACTTGTTTATTCTGGTCCCATTAAGAAGTATTATATTTCAAAAGGTATAAGCAACATTGATACATAAATTGTATTGTTGAAAAAGTTAAATGATTTCATTATAAGTCTGAGAAGGAAGCATTTGAGAATGTTGAGAATGGGGGCAGAATTGAGGAGGGGAAATCTGATATTAGTTTTGCCGGTGGAAATTGTGTTCTTCCACAGGATCCTGAGAAAAGCATTTCATGGTCCCATGCATGGGAGATTGCGTGCGGCAAGATTTATTTGGTTGGAAATAGCAGCTGTCGCCTGGGTCCCACCTTCATTGGCCCAACCACGGAAAAATCCCAACCCTAGCTTCAGCAAGGCCAAAATAAAGGCCAGTGGCCAGAGTGTCTTCTTCACATTAAGGCTTAGTCCTTTGGAGCGCACATGGTCTGCGGAGGACCCCAGGTGACCTAGAGCCTCATGGCAGCATGTGTTCCTGGGGAGCGAGATAACTTCTTTGTTTCCCTGGGGTTATATTATCTCCGGGCTTGGGAAAGGCCAGGCACTTTTTCAAAATAATCAGTCAACTTCCCAGGCTTTCCCTGGCTTTTACTAGACCCACCTCATTTTGACTTCTACTGCACTGGTGTTTACCTCCCC
>NW_006294998.1:2774074-2793959 GCF_000327345.1 Myotis davidii | reverse complement strand
GGAGTAGTGGATCCCTGGGGAGTGTGTGAAGCAGTGATTTCCTGGTGAAAGAAGCAGGCTCATACTCTCCAGTAGGTTATGCTCTATAATGTCTGATTCCCTTTGCTTCCTTTATGTATTACTATCTAGTTAACTACCTATGCTAACATTTGCAACAAACTTTCCAGAAAATACTTCAAAGACTGGTAGTGTTAGAAAGAGGGGAATTTGCATATATGCCTCTAATTACACAGTTTATATACTCAGTTGCTTTTGTACTGTTGAAACTGTAACTACTTGTTACTTTGCTTTAGTAATTGAAATTTTATTTAGTGCTTCAGTATTTCTTATTTTTGGTATTGAACTGAAATTATAAAAGAATCCCACTCTGGATACATATTAGTAAGCATACAGAATACTCATCTGTAGTATAATCTATGTTAGTCTGGCAAAAGACATCAAGACAGCGATTTAAGTAAGACTGCTTTTTTGGTGAGGAAAAGTTTGTGCTGATATACTGATACCGTTGTAATTAACTAGTTATTAATAACAGGAAAGGAGCAAAGGAAAGGCCAAATATTACAAGCATGTCATCTGGACAGTTTTACCAGGAAGCTCCCCAGGGAGCCACCTCCTCTCCCTTGCATTCACACACGTGGTCCACAGCCATGTGGACCCACACACACAATGGACTAACAGACTATAACTAGCCTGATGCTGACCTGGATCCAGCTGCAACATGGAATGGAAACTCTGGACTTTGGCTTTGCTTTTAGCTCTACTGAAGGTATGTAATTCCATGCAAATAAAAAATCACTCCTTTTCCTGTGCAAGTCTCAGAAAATCATTTTTTTGAGATTATCATAAGGACTCCACCTCCAGCACTCAGTGGGGAAAAGCATACCCCAATTTCCCTAATGAGAACGCAATCAATATATATAAAAGGCTAATATGCTAAGTGTGCCTCTGCCCATCGGACCGGTCACTATGATGCGCACTGACCACCAGGGGGCAGACGCTCAAAACAAGAGCTGCAGACTGCGGTGACTTGGCAGCGGTCTTTCTTGGGTGATGCACCCCAAACCCAGAGAAGAGGAAGCCCAATTCCTCGTAGGGCCGTGTGATTCCACCTTTGGCCCTGGGTTATGTTGTTGCTGGGGCACTGTCGGCCCCAAATCTGGTTTACTGCACACTTGCACATTTGGGTTCCACACCCTATACGACAGCAACTTTGCATAATGCCCTCTCGCACTCCAGAACCCCTCAGGAGATGTCAGAGAGCTGGTTTCAGCCAGATCCCCATAGGCCTGGCCAAGGGACCCCACCTGCCGGAGGGACCCCTCTCACTCTGCAGACACCTGGGAGGGACCGGAGGAGGTTGGTTCCAGGATGTATCAGGCCCATCTCGCCCAGTCCTGCCCTGCCAGCCACCCTCTAATTAATTTTCTTTCAATGTGTACAAATCCATGAACAGGGTCACTAGCATGAATAAAATAAAATGTATATTTCAGCTTAGCATTCAGACAAAAATATTAACATTTTATTAATCATTTTTGGGAATTATTTTGTCTCAAGCTGAGTAAATAGTTATACTTGAACCGAAGGAAGGCAAATAGAAGAGAGGCAATTTGAAATCCTATCTGTTTTCAACACAGCCAGTGTGTAATGGTGCTTATATTTCAACCAGATCTCTCAGTCACTGCTATTTTGCTTTACAATTAACATTGTGAATATAAAAACAGAAAAAACCTTGTTTTTCAGTTTAGTCTTCTCTTAGTGAACTTCAAATTTCACCATTCATCAACTTCTCATTATGTGACAAAGGATGCAAAGACAAAGAGAAGAACCGGAAGAGAGGAAACAGCTTAAACTCAGACTTGATTCATCTTGAGAAAATTTACACTGGAGGCAGTTTGTAATAATTATGTTTTAAAATACATTTCTACTTTGTTTTCTGCCTCACTGAATTTAGGGTATACTCATGTGCATTAAAATGTTGAGGGGGAGAAGACTGGTTTATTGAAGACATTATTCACTCAAACTTCACTGAAGAATGAGCAGAGATAATATAGATAATCAAAGATTCAACAAGTAATAGCACCTTATCAGAATGTTAAAAAATCTATTTAGCCTTTTTTGTTGTTAAATTGCCTGAGATTAATTTAAAGCAATGGGATCAGTACAAATTAATTTAAATGACCTTAACTGGAAAGAATTACCTGCTATTTTTATTTAGAATCAATCAACTTTGAAAACAAAAATAATCTATTGTTTTTGAAGCAGAAGCAAGGAAGGAACAAGACCATTGAAGGATCCCTTGGAGTTTGCTGATGGCTCATGGTTGACCAAGGAGTGTAACAGTAGGGTACACTCCCCCCTAAAGGCTCAGCCATGCCTCACACCTGAGTTAAGTGCTATGTGGCCAAGGTGAACTTGTCCTGAGAGACAGGTTCTCTCTAGTTGCAGCTTCTTCTCTAGGAAGATAGGGAGTATTTCAAGTAAATAGAATTACTTTTTAAATTGAAAGTTAATACATAAATACATTGTGAATGCAATCAAACATTTTAACAGATTAACAGATTCTACTCTCACTGGGCCAGGAAAACAATGCTAAGCATATTTTTATACATTTCTAGTAATTTCTCCATGTCTTTAAAAAATTTACATACATAGGATTACAATGTACATGAAAACTGCTTGTTTGCTGAAGAGATGATTTTTAAAAATAGTGAATAAAGAACCCATCCTCTGCAGGCAACTGTTTCACCTCTAAGATATTCGAAGAGCTGGTATTAATAAAGAACTGAGGTTCAGGGACTTGGAAGATACATAAAGGTGATTACAGGACTCTACCACTGGCAGCCTCTCTTGAACAATGAGGTGAGATCATTGGGATTAGGTTTGAAGGATTCTGTGAGACTTTCCTTGGGGCCAGAGATTGAGCCATCTCAGTAGACCAACCCATTCCATCGCTAAACACAGCCTCCTATCTCCAAATGGTGATTGATGTTTTTCGTACACTGCTAAGTACTCAATAGCCTTCTAGCAACTTCATTAGGTCTCCATCTGACTAATTAGGAAAAATCGGCTTGAGGCTTGGATACATGAGGGGGAAAAAAGAAAATCTTTGTTTTTACAACTTAATAGTCTCATAAATGGTTCTCTTTTATAGAAGGGGAAATTAAAAACATCAAGGCCTTTTCCAACTCCAAAAGGATTATGCAGAACATTTGCCTAGTGGAGGTGAAGCAACCTCAATGAGAGCGCTCCAAATGTACATCCTCCTTTGTCCACTGCCTTCCCAAGCCTGAGCACTGCCGCTGCCTCCTCTTGTCTTCCTGGCAGGTGTTGATGGACTGTGTAGCCACGGGCTTCTTGCTTTTCTAAGCCCGACATTTTATTTCAATAAGCTCGAGTTAAAAGGAGTGAATATATACAGCGGGGATACTAATTTCTGCCCTTACTTTTATACTACTTGAGTTTTCTTTTTAGGGTGGCATCAACAACTGATGATGAGAAGATGCTGAGATAACCAACCTAATCCTTTATGCACATTTGGATGAAGGGTGGTTATAACCTACTTCACTTCTAGAATGTTCCACATCTTTAGCTTCTCAGAAATTTAAGATGGCAAGCCCTGACACAAGGTAAGGGCACAAAATCCTAAGAGGTTAAAACTGGCAAGGGGTAAATAAGGAGTTGTCTTCATACCTAAGCACATATGTTCAAAGTGGGGAACATAAAAAGGCACATCCAAGAGGGGAAAAAACAAATCGGTAATTGATCCAAAGTTCCTAAGTACAGAATTTATTTTAAAGGCACCACCACAAAATAATAAGATAGCACCCAACCAAAAGTAGAGCATTTGGCCTAGGTAGCCATCCAGAGCCTGGAGAAACGCTTTGAAGGGCAGAAATACAATGACAGCCCTTTTTTTCCTTTACATGAGTATGGGGAAATATGAACGAATTTGACCAGACATAGACACCCTGGGATAGGTCTGCTCCTGGGCCTGGGTGGTGTAAGGAGCACCATATTACTGGTATCTTGTTACTTGTGTCATTTGGACTATTTACTCTGATTCTTTTCAAATAAACAATGCTTACCACATAGCCTGTTCTAGCAACATGCTCATTCTCATTCCTCTGTGACAAAGACCTCAATTTAAGACTTTTCCTAATTTTCCCATTCATTTGGGACTAACACTCTGAATTATTTCACTTGCTCTCTTAGGAAGTGGGAAAGTGTCTGATGTCCTCAGACCCTACATCTTGGTCTCCTTGTGGGTATCTGTTATCTTCTTTGGGGGAACTTCCTACCAGTTTGGAGATCTGCATTTTGCGATCATCCACATAATTGCCAAGCTCATTTTCTTACCCATGAATATCACCTCACTACATGTAGATGTGCTAAAGAAGAAATATAAGGCGTATTTCCTGCTATGAACTGAATATTTGGGTCCCTCTATAATTTATATGAAAACCTAAGGCCCAGTATATCAGGAGGTGGGGCCTTTGAGAGATGCTTAGATCATGAGGGTGAAGCCCTCATGAATGGATTAGTGTCCTTATAAAAGTGGCAGAGAAAGCACCCTTGTCCCTTCCACCAGGTGAGGTTACACCGAGAAGACCACAGCCTAGAAAGCAGGCTCTCACCAGACACTGAATCCACCGCTGCCAGGTTCTACCCTCTGGAACTATAAAAAATAAATGTTTATAAGCCACCTAGTTTATGGTATTTTGTTATAGAAGCCCAATTGGATCAAAACAACTCCTATAATGAAGGTGTTCACCACTTTTAAAAATGTGTTTTAAAAAATATTAATAGTAACTAAGTGGTCCTGAAAAATGTTTATCAATTTCCAAAGGCCCAATTTAAAAGGGAAAGTTACTTCATTACATTAGATGAGGATGTTTCCTGTATTTAAAATAACCAAGTTTTCAACGGGGGCCTCGCACTATGATTGCGGAAATGATCGTCTCAATGGAGATATAAATTAGTGAGGCCACTAGAAGGAAGATATCATCATGCTACATTTCATCAGCTTGGGAAAACACTATTTTTCAAACCTTTGATGTTCATTAAATTGCTTTTCATGGACACTTAAATCGTTATCAATATTGCAAACATAATGTGAAGTCAAATAGATTCAGAAGATATTTAAAAACTAAATCAATAAACTACCCAAACCAAACAAACATGAAAGCATGTACTATCTGGATGAAGTTTCTATAAAAATTAGGCCTCACTTGAAGAAAGTGTTATAAAATCTTTTCAGTTCCATATTGTACGTATGCAAGCTGTTTTTTAAAAGATTTAGAGAGGAAGGGAAAGAAAAAACATAACACATTTCTTTTGTTGCGCAAGTCTGACTTTTTTTTATCATATATATATGCAAATGATTTGCTAGTAAAAGGTATGACACTTGAATAACATCATAAATCTATGTTTTCTTTCTTTCTGATTAATAGTTTTATCCCTCACTCAGAGTGGCAACATCTACATAACAGAGTGATTCATGTTAAAATCACATCTTCAGACTGACTTCCGTTTGGAATCTGCCTTTATCCCTTCCAAATATGACAACATATTTTGTAAAATTAATTTTCACTTCTGCCAATTAAACAGTATAATTGTGTCCTCAGTCTATAGTGTTTTTATTATTTTTATGGGATATCAAGCATTTAAGAATGCCTAGATCAAAATAAGTTATTCCAAGAATGACTTGGATACTCTTCATTTTTTTTAAAACTGAATTGATTGGGATGGCATTGCTTTGCAAAATCATATAGGTTTCAGGTGTACAATTCAACAAAATGTCACCTGCACAGTACATCATGTGTCCATTGCCCCAAGCAAAGTCTCTCTCTGGGCCCTTTTCCCCTGTCTTTGCCCACTTCTACCCAGCCCTCAGTCCACCCACCCTTTCCCTCTGGCTATCACCACACTGTTGTCTGTGTTAATGTGTAATGTGTATACACACACACGTATATATATATACATATATGTGTGTATGTGCACACATATATGTATATATACACGTGTTATGTGTATATGTGTATATGAGTGAGTGTGTGTGTGTGTGTGTGTGTGTGTATACATTTCCCTCTCCTCTGACAGTTGTCAGTATGTTCCATGTATCCTTGCCTCTGGAATACTGTTCTTGATCAAAGTTTCTTTCCTTTTGAGATGCAGAAGTCTATGATAATATTCAGCAGATTTAAAACTTCTTCAGCAAAAATATTGAGAAACTAAAAAATCATACACATAGTAATTTGCAGAATGCTTTCACAGCATTATCACTAACTTGATTAGAGATCACACTACTACAACAAACATCAATAAGGTGTCATCTCATTATTGTCTTAAAAGTCATATTTCTATTCTCACATCTCTTAATTTACGTCTTATTGAATTGTACACCCAAAACCTGTATGATTAAGAGATGTGAGAATAGAAATATGCTCTCTGATCTGGGCTAATCCACAAAAAAGCACCAGAACAAAGCTGCCACTCATGTAACTAAATTAATAGTATTAATTTAATATCAATATTCAGGTATAGAGAAGTTAGTTTTAATAGGCCGACAGCACACATTTTTACAAATTTTTACATTATTTTCTAAAATAATGTTCTTTACTCCTCATCATCCACTCCTCTCTGTGTTGTGTTGCAAAACTACTGTAATCATTTTTGTTTGTTTTTTAAATATGTTTTTATTGATTTTTAGAGAGAGAGGAAATGAGAGGGAGAGAGATAGAAATATGGATGAGAGAGAATCATTGATTGTCTGCCTCCTACACATTCCCTGCGGGGAACTGAGCCCACAAGCCAGGCATGTGTCCTGACCTGGAATTGAACCTGTGAGCTCCTGTTCATGGGTCTACATTGAACAACTGAGCCACACCAGCTGAGCTGTAATCATGTTGAATCTAGCACTGGAAGCATCTATATATATAAAAGCCTAAGCAACCGAACGACTGCTCACTATGACATGCACTGACCACCGGGGGCAGATGCTCAATGCAGGAGCTGTCCCCTGGTGGTCAGTGTGCTCCCACACTGGGAGTGCCGCTCACTGACTGACCCATCCTTGTTACTGCCTCGGTAGTCCTATAGGTCCAATCTCCAGAAATGGGCCAGGCACTGATGGACCTGTGCCAGCATGATACCAACATGCCTCCACTGGCCTCCTGGAAGTTGGCCTCGGACATCGTGGCTGCTTCCCCTCCCTAGATGCTCTGCATGGAAGAAACAATATAAAATCAGCCTCCAGGTGGCTCCTGACAATCAGTGTGAATGTCAGCAGGATGGATCCGGATCCCGGGCCAGCAAGGGCGTCCCGCCACCTGCCCAGAGGACTGATCGCATCCCCCCTCTCCCCGCCTCAGGACAGGGCCCAGAGCAGGGCTCACAGCTGGCAAGCACCGCTGTAGCAACACAAGCCTCTCCCAGTCAGGACTGACTGTGCACAAGACTGATTCTCTGCTTCAGTTTCTTCACCCATAAGATGGGGAAAATGGTACTACTGCCTCAAAAGGATCATGTTATGAACTACTTTTTATAATCAGGGAAAAAAATGTAGCTGCCCATACAACAGCAAGATGCCTTTCACCTGTATGAAAAGTATGACCTCTGGTTCATGCAGTGTCCCAGACCCCTCGGGGGATGTCTGACTGCTGGTTTACACCCAATCCTGCATTGGATCCCACCCAATCTGCCAGCCTACCTGATTGTCCCTAACCCCTCTGCCTGCCTGCTTGATCACTCCTAACCACTCTGCTTGCCTGCCTGTCTGGTCACCTCTAACTGCTCACCTGCCTGCCTGATTGCACCTAACTGCCTCTGCCTCAGCCCCTACCACCATGGCTTCGTCTGGAAGGACATCCGGAATGATGTCTGGAAGGTCATTCAGCTGTCTGATCTAATTAGCATATTATGCTTTTATTATCATAGATTCCAGAAATCTCTATAGCTTACACATGACGATATTTTAACCTCTTGACAAGTGTGGATTACCATATTAGTTCTTGTGAATGCAAATTACCTCAAAATATTATAGTAAACAAAATAAAACAGAGAAAGGGACATTATTAAAAATGTACTAATCTTCATGCAATTTTTTTGTAAAATACTACTTTTTAAGTATAGTGAAGTACTTTTAGCTTGAGATCAAATGAGTTGATGGATTTATTTTCCATTACTATGGCATACCAACTACACTTATCTCTGAAAGAAATTGTATTTTGAGTACATTTTATACTTAGAGAACTTGGATATTTATAGAACAATGGACTCATTTGATTTACATGTTTTAAAACTATTCTTAAGATCAGGAATCATTTGATGTTTTAAAAATATTCAGTCTTTTATATCAGTTTAAAACCTTTTAAAATCACTTTTTTATTATTAGATGGATTTAGCACATAATTGAAAAGTTTTTGAAATTTGTTCTTTGGAGGATATATCAGTATAGTATTTTTAAAATATGATTTTATTAATTTAGAAAAAATGGTAAGTGAATGCCTAATGTTTTCCAACTCCTTTAAATATCTTCTTGTCATCTGATCAGTTGAAACTAAATATTGTGGCTCAATTTTATAAAAAATGCATCTAATATCAAAACTACTAAGTACCCTGCTTGTGGGCACAGAAATATTTACAAAGTTGATGTCAGAGTCTGACACATCTGATTCCATAGGCTTGTTCTTTTGATTACACAGCTTCCTTCCATACATGCTAAACTTACTAACAGAGAGAGACGGAGGGAGAGGAAGAGAGGTTTTAAGAAGTGTAAAACTTAATCACTAATTTTTTTTCCTAAAAAGATGCTCATAATAAGAGAAAACCTGCTTCTCTATAATTCATAAATGTGTTGGTGTTTTGTCTCCTCCCATGACAGACACAGAGCTAATCCAAAGCTTTACTGGGCTCCCTCTTTTCCAGTGAGTTTGGAAGCTTCCTTGTTAAGGGCACACACTTTTTTCTGTTCAGAGAATGTTTGTGGTAACAAATTAAGTAATTGCCTGATGGGTACAAATTCATTAGATAGTAAATTGAAGCTTCGAATCATTTTGTCCATGACATAAATTGAGCATGAAACCTTATTTCTTTCAAGCTGAAAGGCACAATGAAGTTGAGTCAATGAAATTTGTTTCTACTTAAAGATATGCCATTGCACATACATTGAAATTTTAATAAAGTCACAAGAACTTATTGCCCACTAAATTCACAGAACTGAATTTAATCTACAGAACATTACAAAGGTACACAATCTAGATAATGAGATTGTATTAAGCAACTACAAAACATACGTGTTTGTAGGTGTTCTTGCATTCTGTTTAGAAGGCAAGTATTTTCCAGTAATTTCTTTTTGCTTTCTATACAAATTAATTTCACAGTTGTGCTGTACTTCTGACTTCACAAAAATACTGCCTTTTCTTTGTGATACAGTTGTTGTCAGATGTTCCACAAAATTTTATCTTTTAAAAAATATATTTTATTAATTTTTGTTTTTACAGAGAGAAAGGGATAGGGATAGAGAATTAAAAATATCTATCAGCTGCCTCCTGCACACTCCCTACTGGGGATGTGCCCGCAACCACGGTACATGCCCTTGACCAGAATTGAACATGGGACCCTTGAGTCCACAGGCCAATACTCTATTCACTGAGCCAAACAGGTTAGGGCTAAAATTTTCTTTTAATTGTATTATTTAAGCCCTAAATTAACCAGATATAGTGTCTTTTCACAGTTGTGATCTTCTCTTTATTCACCATCCACGTGGCTCTACTCATCTCTCTTCTAAGGTCATTCTCAAGCTCCATTCCTTGTAGCCCTGCACAAGTTACTTAACCTCTGTGGGCCTCAGTTTCCTCACTTGAATTACCAGAGGCTATGCATTAATTGTCTTTGTATTCCTTAGATTAGCTGATATGTCAAGCATTAACTAAGTACTTATTACCTGGAATATGCATTTAATCATCTTATGAATTACAATTGAAAGAGACAAATTAGATTAATGATAATCACAAAGACTTTCACCTGTTAACATCCATGTTGATGGTTGCTTGTTGACATGAAGCATCATGGCAGGTAAAACTATTTCAAAGAAAGTGAATGAGCAATACAACAAATTTCCTCAACCCATTATCACATGTCTGAAAGACAAGAAACATATATAATGGCCACATAAGTTGAATTACAGCATGACATACAATAAAGAAATTTAGTGGCCAAGTCAGCATACCTGCAACTATGAAAGCATCCCTGTTCCTGGACTATTTTCTGTTCTCCATCAGCAATTTCATTTGATTACTAACTCAGTTTTAGACTCCGGTCTTTAACCTTAACCCTTTTTCAATTTATACATTTTAAAGACTTTACATTTAATGTATCTTACATTGAAATGTAATTTACTTAGAAATGCATTGATATAAAAATGACAGTATCTAAACCAATGGTACATTTAGCTATAGTTTTAAATGTGTATGCTGTCAAGACACTGCCATTTGTTAATAATGGGCTGGATAACTTACTCCAGATATATCTTCCACAGATTTTTTTTTAGTAAGGTGATTTCTAATAATATTATTCTACATTGTACCAAAGAGAAAAACACAAGTAATCTGCTACTATCATATAAAACAACTCATATCCAAATTCAAGTTTAATAGGAAACATGGATTTATTATGAATAGGTCAAGGATTCAAGAAGAATCATGGGTTATATAGTTTTGTGAATCATTATTGATTTTAAAAATCCACATTTAAAAAAAAATTCACTATAGTCTCTTTCATAAATCATGTTGCCCTGCAAATCTTTAAAACAGCTTCATGAAGTTTGGGCTTTGGGGACCTTAATTAATTTTCTGTCTGCAGCCTTTCTAGTTGTTAATCAGATTTGGCATTCTCCTTATGTTTTGATGTAGCTTTGATTAGAAAGAGATTTTAGACAAAAGTATATTTTCCCTTATCAAGGGTCATTAAGAAATAAAGTATCCAGCGAAAGACAAGCTGGAACTCATTAGTTAGTTTAATAAAACACTTATGAGGAACATCGTGTACTAAAAGAATGACTATATTTATATGGCCTTTTAAATAAACAAGGCAAAGCCAAAAATTACAAGCAAAATGACATAAAATAGATTTATTGAAAGGTAAAAGTTGAACAGCTAGAAAAACCACCTGCATGTCATTATCCTATATATTATAGAAATATGTTTTCCTTCAAAAGAGTAAACTAGGTCCTTATAAAATTTGTTTCATCCTATATCATATTTTATTTAACACAATGATTGATATTTTGGTATTGAATTTAACTTTCCCCTCTAGTAAAATATTTGAGATAATAAATACTTTAAGTTGCTTAGATTGCTCAACACAAGAATGCATGCAACTTCATATATCAACAAGGCTTTGCATTTCTTTCATACTTCAGAAGTAACTTTAGACCAAATCAAAAGAAAGTGAACCTAAATTTAATCTTAATTTGTAAGTTACATCCTGCATTCATTTTTTTCTACTTTAGACTATGGGGTACTGTGTGGCATAACAATAGGTAAATTACATTGAATTAAAACCGTTCATTAATATATGCCAATAATACTTCAGATTTTCTAATGTATAAGGTTTAATGAATAAATGGAATTAAAGTTATAATAGGCAGGGATAAAAAAATGACTAACATATATTGTTTGATGCTTTAAAGCAGTTTTCATAGTGTGTTGAACTAAAATTGGAATGTGACACAGTGCATGAATTTTTGAATTCTTAAAAAATTCTCTCTGAAAAATTATGGTGAGAATGTTGATATCTTGTACTTTTTAGTGTGCATGGTGAGTAAGGGTATGGAAATACCCAATACCGAGTAGATAATAATAAATGCCAGTGACTTTTAACGTATTAAGAAAGTTGCTTCTTTTCCTTAAAAAAATAGTAAACTAGTACTGGAGCAATCATAAAAACTGTAAGCTTCTGGAAGCTCAGCATTTATGTGACGTACATTAAGTATATGCTGCTGTGCCAGACAATCTGTTCATATAACACAAATAGACGATGCTTTACTTCTCAGTGTGTTTCATGATGATGGCAAGGATAGGCGACCTTCATAACGAATGCATATCCATCTTAATTCATACTTTTTAAAACAAATTCTTCTTCTAAGTCTTGAGATGTATTCTCCTGGGGAAAAATACCTTGGCCCAAAATTATAATAAAGATCACAGTTAAGATTCCTCATGTTTTTTTACAAGAGTATTCTACATTAGTCCATGTGAAATGTCATATAGTTAACTCACTAATGCCAATCCTAAGTTATTAAGAAAATAATCAACTCTAATAAAAATTGCATAAATATTCAAATTCACATTTATTCTAACTGCAGATATTTCCATTTTAATAGAAGTAACTTGAATATTTATATGCTGCTCTTTCAGGTTCCATTCTCTTCTCCACCAGCAGAGACTGAAAATGAACACAATTTTGTAACTGATGTTCATATTTAAATGGACTATCAAACACACATCAGTGGCTAACTGCTGAAATATACTTTTTCCAATGAAGTACATTATTCAGAATTAAAATTTATTATACTTGAGAAACTTTAAAGTCATATACCTACAAAATCTTCCACATTATTGTAGTACTTAGAGAATCAGGTTCCAACTAAAATGTTAGCTGGCATCTCTTTCTCATATATAAAGAGATATAATCTTTTTTCTTCTTCTTCTATTTTCCAGCAGCCTAAAATTCCCATGAATTTGCTGAAGTTTTCTCTCTTGATGGTTATCTTGGGTCCTTTCCTTCACCCCACAACCTTCACTCTTCCACCAAAAGCATTCCAGACAGGTCACACACACCCTCCCTTGCTGCCCACAGTCTATGAACAGTCTGTTCTGTTGTCCCAGGCACACTATCTATCACTTGATGGCTTTTATCTCAGGAATCCTGCCCTTTGGGCAACCTCCCTAATACACTCTTGGGGGTTGGAGAAGGCTCTGGACAAGTGTATATTAATGATTTTTGGCAATCTAAACTTTGACATATTTAACATTTAGAAATATTGGAGCTTATAAATACAATTTCTGGAGCTATAATTTGATATGGAATTTCATATAGCTGACTTTTATTATAGAATAAACAAGAAAGACCACATCCAAAAGAAGGATAGTAATTTATTTAGTCCTATATTAGGGAAAATACAATCTAATATATTTAGCACCTAGAAATATGAATAACTTATGAGTGATTAAAAGAGAAGCATCCTACATAAAAATTGAGATAAATAGAGCTAACAACCCAAAATTACTAAAGAACTCTGCAGAATAAAGTTAAGCATCAAAATTTGATCATCCAGATTATTCCTTTCAAACTAATTTATGTATGATACATATATGTAATTTTTCTACAGAAAATGTTATATTTTATTTACTTTATCAAATGCAATTCTATCCCTGAAAAATATATTTAAATTCCTTGTGAATTTGAGATAATATATTTGAGTCTACTAAAAAGGCTCTCAATGCTCATTCAGTTAAATTAATAAATATTTGGAATTCATATCACGTTTTTAATTTTATTACACTTTTTTTAATAAAAAGCTATTCAGTAAAGCTCTATACATATAAGAATTTAAGTAGCTATCCTTTTATGTCTCAAAAGTGATTTTACTAAAAGTTAGTAAAAATATGGATGTACAAAAATGAACATGTTTAATGCTTAAAGCTACAGAAAGTCCTTCATTGAGGAAAGCATAATTATCCACAAATTCCCCATTCTTGAGTATGACCTTTTCTCCTGAATTTTGAAAAGAGAATAAATAGTGTATTTTCTATATAATTAGCCTGCAGATATTTAAAAATAAAATTCCATTAACTAGATGGAAAGAAGGTGTTGGTCAGTATTCTTTTTTCTAAGTTTATACAGTTACCATTCTCATTTTTATTTTGTATGAGTAATTGTTGAACTCACTTACTGATCATTGCTTTCTCAGCATTATATGCAGATTGGGATGTGAGAACTATAATTGCCAAGCAGAAAGGTTTTAAATACAATAAAAATATTTTAATACAACACTATCTGACCTCTAATTAACTAATTGAAAAGTGAGAAATTATTTAAATATTACATATAACCAACTTTTTTTTCAATTTTATTTTAACCATTAAGAGTACAAATTGCCTAGGTTGTGGGCTGGATCCCCAGTAGGGGATGTGCGGGAGGAACTGATCAATGATTCTCATAATTGATGTTTCTATCTCTCCATCTCCCTTTGTCTCTGAAATAAATAAAAAATATTTTCAGAAAGAGTACAGATTAAAACACTTAGAATAATTTAAATGGGAGCCCTTCTTAGATGCCTTCTAATTATTTTTCCAATTTACATCTCATCCAAAAAAAATGCTTATAGAAGTTTAAATTTATTGAGTTGTTCTAAAATTTGAGTTGTTTTAAATTTATCTTTATTATTGAAAGTATTACAGATGCCCCCGTCTTCTCCCCTTTGATCCCCTACACCCCACTCTTATCCCCTCCCTGTTTAATTATTTAAGGGGAAATTGTCTCAAATCTGTCTTCTTACATCCTTAAGTTTTCGTATGACACTAAAGTAGACATTTGTAATATGCATACATATGACCAACTGAATGAGGAGACCTGGTAAACCCACTGTTTTAGTTAAGTGAAGGTCAATAAAGAGAGATTCTAAGCAGCTGAGATTGAAACATGAGAACAAACCCTTATCTAATTATCCACACCTAAAGGATTTAGAATTCTTTTCAATTTTCCATATTCCCATCTCCTCAAAACTTCCCTAGTTCATTTTCTCTTTTCCACTCCCATTCCTTTTACTGTAGTCCAGGTAACCAAGGTCTTGTTCCTGGACTACTCCAGAACCTTGTAAAAATGACTTCTTTTCCATTCATGACTTTGGCAATATATCCTAACATACAATGTAATGCCCCCTTTACTAAATCATATCTGATTATGTCACTCTTAAATATAAAACCTAAACTAGTGTCTGATTGCTTTTGGATAAAAGCCAAAGTCCAAAATATAAAAAACAAGAAATGTCTCTCACACCCAGCCTTCTATGTTCTAAATATATTACTATTATTTTATTCCTCTGCTCTCATGTGTTTCTGTGTGTGTGTATTTTGTTTTTTGTGTGTGTTTTGTTTTTCTATTACAAAGTCTTCTTATATAATTTCTCTGGCTTTGAATCACTTGTGAACACTTTTTCAATTTCTCTCTGATCTTCATCTGGAAAATTTCTACTTATTTACCAAGTGTCAGCTTACTGTTATTTTCGCTAGTTCAGGGAACAGATTGGTTGAATACTTTTTGTGTTCCTATAGAAACCTATTTAGCCTCACTATCCTGCTGGAATTGCCCTTTTCCTGTTTGTTGCTCTACGATACATACAGAATGTCTAAAAATATGTGTTTAAGATAATAGGTAAGTGGGGAATGAATACTTTTCTAAAATCCATAGTTACTATTCAAGTGCCTTACATAAATGTATTTAGTACAGTATCTCTCAGCAAAGTAATTCTTCACCTACATGCTTTCTCACTCTAACTCTACAGTGTGTCTAATGGAAGAAAATTATTTTGCTGCAGTTACTACAGCAAGTTTGGATTTTCATTTGCAGAGTAGGATATAACTTTGAAGATAAGGATTGAGAGAGAAGAGAGATACAAGATAAGTCACCATTGCCTAACTGCCCTTATTTCTAGGAAAATTCAGGAAAGAGCAGTTATTAGTGGAAATAAATATTAGGAAGTATTGCAATGCGTCATGTGATAAAGTTCTTATCCATTTTCCTCAGAAAATTTTATTTAAAAAAATCTCTCAGGTTTAAGGGTTTATATGCAAGTTTTTAAGAACTTAGGGTTCTGAGCTATTTTATTTCAAATTGATGGAAGTACCGATGAAAAGACTGGCCTAAAGGTGGGGCCAGGGAAGTGATGTTCAAATGTATCTAGATATGGGAAAACCTCTCATTTTCTTCACTCTTTCATGAAAAGAAAACTGCTATAGAGGACACAATTGAACCAAGGACCAAGGGTTAGGAGCTAAAGAAAAGGTGCCTACACAGGCCTCTTTCTATCTTGCTTCAGATTAAACCAGTAGTAAGCAAGAAAATGGACAAGCGTGTGGTGAGAGTAGTCCTTGATCCCAGTTAGCTCATGTGGATAAGAACAGAGCAGGGATTTGAGGCTGAAATCTAATCCAACATTTCACTGAAGCATCCTCTATAACCTCTGTGTGACATTGTTCAGGCCAAGCAGAAACTGGCTGAGGTCTCCTCTAGTCAATGGCAAGGGAAATCTTAACTTCTGGCTCACTCAGGAAAAGAAAAAAAAAGAGAAATCCTGGAAACAGTAGACTTTAGATATATTATGTATTGATTCTGACTTTTAATTAATTCCAGTCTTGTTTTGTCTGAGTTGTTTTGTCACAAATGATTTGTAAATATCTGCAGCACAGAAAGGTCTTCTTCTTTGGGTGAAATTTGGGGCTGTGTGACTTTTAGGTGTACTGGGTAGATCAAGATAAAAATCTATTACTCTTCTCAGCATGGCTCCCAGGAGCTGATATTGGTGTGTTATTCTGTGGGGAGTGGAGAACTGGCATGAAGTTCCACTTCAGTGACCTCATTGGCTAGAAAAAATATTCATGTGTATCAGCAGCTGTGTTACAATTCTACTGCCTTTTCCATATTGGTTTTATTTTTCTAGTTTCTTTAGCCAAAAACATTGAGAATTTATATTTCAGGGACAGAGGGGTGACAGTGTTCTGTTATTTAGAAAACTTATTATTTGCATGAACAAGTAGATGATCCACATCTTTGACTCAACATTAAAAAGTCTTCCAGAGAAAGTACATGGAGCCTGTTGCCTAAAAAAAAATAGGCATTTTGAAATTAATGAATAGTATTGAAATTTCTTATCAATTTGAATTAGAATAACTAATAAATTTTTATACCACAAGATACATTTTAGAAATGACTTAGGACTTTGACATAATCAAGGCCTGGAAAAAAATTCAAAATTTAATTTGAGATTAAAATCATTAAACAGAAATGTTACTTGCTAACAGTAATTGAAGACAAAATTATATTCTAGTCACAAAAGATTTCTTTATTCTAAGTTGACATGAATATTAACTACATTCTGGTCACTTTAAAATTATGTCAATAATGGCCCATTTATAATTAAATTTCAAAGGAGTATTTTTAAATATGAGAGGAAGTCAATAGATTTTATTCTACCAATAATGATATCCAGTGGGATGTAACTATCTTGTCTTGAGGACAAGTGTTGGCAAGGTGTAGAAAAAACGGAAACCTTGTATACTGTTGGTGGGAATGCATGGCTTCTACAGAAAAAAAATGCAGGTTCCTCAAAACATTAAAAATAGTGCTATTACACGATCCAGCGATCTCACTTCCAGGGATATACCCAAAGGTGGTCATATCTGCATTTCCATGTTCATTGCAACATTATTAACAATAGCCAAGATGTGAAAACAATCCAAATGGCCAGTGACCGATTAATAAAATGTTGAGTGTATGTGTGTATATACACTATGTATATGCATGCAATGGAATATTATTCAGCCATAAAAGAAAAGAAAATTTTGCCATCTGAAAAAACATGGATGAACTTGGAGGATATTTTACTAAGTGAAATAAGCCAGCCACAGAGAGATAAATACTATATGATGTCACTTGTATATGCACTTCTTTTACAGTCACACTCATAGAACTAGAGTAGGACCGTGTTTGACAGATGTTAGAGTTGGGAAGGGGTGAGGAGTGGGGGACATGAGGAAATGTTGATCAAAGTGTACAATTATGACGAGTAATTTCTGAGGATCTGATGCACAGCATGGTGGTTACAGTTAACTAGAGGCCCATTGCATGGATTCATGCATGGGTGGGGTCCCTCAGCCTGGCCTGCACCCTCTCGCAATCAGGGAACCTTGGGGGATGTCCAACTGCCGGTTTAGACCCCTAAGGGGTCCCAGATTGTGAGAGGGATGTGTGACTACTGGTTTAGGCCTGATCCCCGCAGGCCAGTACGCGAAGCGGCAGGTGGCCAGGGAGGAGCCAGAACCGGGGCCTGGCACTGCACCACTGGTGCTCATACCGGCCTGCCTCACCTGCTGCTGCTGCTCGGCAGTGCTGCAGTGGAGTTGGAAGAGGCTTCCATCGCAGCTGCGCTTGTCAGCCATATAATCCCAGCTTCTGGCTGAGTGGTGCTCCCCCTGTGGGAGTGCACTGACCACCAGGGGGCAGCTTCTGCATTGAGTGGTCAGTGTGTCTCATAGTGACTGGTCGACTGGTCATCCCAGTCTCTCTGGCCTTCCATTGGATAAGGAGCCCCTCTGTGTTGATCTCTCAGGCTCCTGGCCTCCACTGCATGTTGTACTCTCTCTTGAGCTATGGCCAGGATGGGGGTGGCTGCTTATAAGCCGGGATTTCCAACTTCCAGGTCTCCATGGCAACCAGGGAGCAGGCTCAGCTTGGAACTGCCCACAGGCCGGGCTTTCCTGCTCCCTGATCAGGTGTAGCTGGGGGCTACCTACAGGCCACACTTTTCTACTTACCAATGGCCGGATCACCAGAGCGACCCACGGCTCAGGGGCACTTTCCTGCTCTCCAATAGTCATAGGGTCCCGGCTGGGGGCGGGGCTTATCAGTGCAGGGGCTCAGGTAGCAAATAGGGGTCCCGGCTGAAGGGTGCCTGGCCAGTCTGGGTGAGGGGCTGAGGGCCATTTTCAGGCTGGCCGGCAACTGAAGATCCCAGCCTCTCCTTTTTTTCTTTTTTTATTCTGGGATTTATTTACTTTCTATGGCAGTCACTGGAGCTGAGAGCTGGCTTTAGCTCTGAGGCTGGCTCCAGCTTGAGGCCTCCGCTACTGAAAGCAGATATCTGGGCTTTGTTTAGCTTCTATAATTGAAACTCTGTTGCCATCACTGCTGCTCCGTGCTCTGAGCCCGCTGCTGGCTGAAAGCAGCTATCTGGAGCTTGTTTAGCTTCAATAATTGCAACATTTTGCATCTGAAGCTCAGAGCTGGGCTGCCGCAGGCTGGGAACCTTGGTTTCCTCTGTCACTGGAGCAAGCAAGCCTCCCGTTCGCTTCAGCTGCCTGGCTGCTGGCCGCCATCTTGGTTGGTAGTTAATTTGCATATCCTGCTGATTAGCCAATGGGAAGCATTTGGGTTTAAGGTCAATTTGCATGTTTCTCTTTTATTAGATAGGTTATAGGTAATACAGTATTATGTACTTGAAACTTGCTAAGAGGGCAAATTTTTCATCATTAGTTACTTCATTGTAGTAACCAATGTTAAGAGTTTGTTTGGCTTTCAAACTATTATGTAACACACAGGGTGCTTAGTTTTGTATAAATTGCTTTATTTTGATATACTTTCCTACAACTTAACTGCATGGTATATATTATATAGTGTTTCCCATCAACATACATATCTTAAGTCTCTCCTAAACTGGAAAGAGATTGGAGATATCTAATAAAGAGAAGTAGAAGAAAGGCTTTGAAATTTATATTCTTTGCACTGAAAACGTTTTAAACATAATCCTGTCTCACAGAGAAGCAAGAAACCTCTCTAAAAAGTAAACCTTATCTTGCCATTACTGTGGTTATCATCTTTTAATGACTGCCCATTGCTCTTGGAATAAAGAACAAAGTCCTTTGGATGGTCACAATGTATGACTGGGTGTCACTATGTCACCTGACTTATCTTACTCTCCCACTTCTTTTCATAGCTCTTGCCACCTTGGCTTTTTCTCAGTTGCAGGGCACTCCCTGCTCTTTCTTTGCAAGGGTTTTCACCCAGCTCCATCCTCAGCCTGGATTAACCTCCCCCCTTGCCCATCCAC
>NW_006294998.1:2759078-2773975 GCF_000327345.1 Myotis davidii | reverse complement strand
TTCCCTTTATGTCACTTTTTAAATTCCTAATTCTAATAGAGGTAAATCCAGTGAGGGAAGGGGGCCATCTATGTCTTATTCACTGCTCTATCTTCAGTGGCTAAGTTAGCTACAGTGCATGCTAGCTCCTCTACAAATATTTTGAATAATGGCTATTTTTTAACTTAAGAAAATTACTATGTGGTTATTCTATAATTTAGGATTGCCTCAATTATTCTCTTAGATTCTCTATGTCTACATATTTCTGAATTTACACATATTTCTGTTTGTTTTTTCCATAAAAATATCAAGTGAATTTTCCTCTGTGCACTTTTAATTTTTTTATCTCTCTTAATTTTCCATTTTCAGTTTCAGACTTATCATTTGAAGCCTGAAAATTGCTACTAAACAGAAGAGATATTCATGAATAATGATACAATATATTCAACTTGGATAATCACCAAAGCATTTATTCACTCAAACTTTCCTCCAAAATTAATACTAATGCTATCTCTATGAATTAACAAATAACCATTCACCATTTGTTCACTAAAATGTGATTATCACTTGCATACAACTGCAGGATTTAATTATTTTTAAAATGTCTTTATATATTTATAACATATACTGTACTAGAATAAATTAAAATCTTAGAAAAAGGCATCAAAGAAAATATAAAAACATATTCTTCAAAGTATTAAAAATAGAAAATGAGATAAGGAGAAAAACTTTGTAAAATAATTGGAGAAATTACCACTTTCTATGATATGGCCAATCTGCACATAAAGTATAGGCTTGAATTTCCTACTGGTCTACGTTCATGGGAATTTGCACAAATGGTTTTATGAAGGCCATTTAATGCAGCTTGCATTGAATGAGATGCAATACAACCATTAAAACCATGTTCCTGCTTTCTAGAAAGACAGCTATAACTCTAAACTTTTGGTAACAATAGATGTTTCTGCTGTGCTATAGATACATATAATTAAAAACAGAATTAAAAAATATGATGACAGAGTCAATATTAAACCACTCAGCAATTTTGCTCTCAAGACCCCAGCCTACTAACTTATAATACAGAAAATCTGTCTCATTTAAATGTGAAAAATTTTTAAAGAAAATAAAAAAATGACATAATTATTTAGAAGGGATTTTAAATTTTTAAATATTTTTTAAAATATTTCTTAATTATTAATCAATAAGTTAAATGAATAAAATAGTATAAACCAGTGATACAAATTGATTCTAGTGATAAATTTAATCTGGTATGTCTATATGTAAACACATTTAAACTTCTCTAACCCAGCCCTAGCCAGTGTGGCTCAGTTGGTTAGAGTGTCCTCCTGTACACCAAGAGGTCACAGGTTCAATACCCAGTTAGGGTGCCTATGAGAGGCAACAAATCAATATTTCTCTCTCTCCCTTCCTCTCTTCAAAATCAAATGAGGATTAAAAAACAAACAGCCGAAACCGGTTTGGCTCAGTGGATAGAGTGTCGGCCTGTGGACTGAAAGGTCCCAGGTTCGATTCCGGTCAAGGGCATGTACTTGGGTTGCAGGCACATCCCCAGTAGGGGGTGTGCAGGAGGCAGCTGATCGATGTTATCTCTCATCAGTGTTTCTAACTCTCTATCTCTCTCCCTTCCTCTCTGTAAAAAATCAATAAAATATATTTTAAAAAAACAAAACAAACAAAAAACAGTTCTATTCCTGCAATAGGAATAAAAATACAAATATTTAATTAAATATACACAAAGACATAAATTATTAGATGTCTAAAATAAGCCTTGAGAGATCATATAATTACATTTTTTTCAGGATTGAGTTAATCTTGTGACTGTAGAATTTGCAGTAAAAGAAGTATATTTTGTTTCCTCATTCCTTGCAGTGCACAGCACCTCTCACAATCCCAAAATTGCACATTTTACCTTCAATTAACTATTCCTATTATCTAAAATATGTATATACTAATACAATTTCCACAATCAGGTTTATATTCACTTCATTCTGTTGTAGCTGCTCTCTTGCTCTCAACAGCTATTAAAAATCTAGTTGTTTTGTTTGTGTCATGAATGTGTTCAATATTTGCATAATGATTCCTCTCAAAAGAAGAGAGAATGAACAATAAATAAATTGCAACCTCCCTGCATAATGACTCTACCTTTAAAGATGGATCACACATGGCTATGCTTGAATGAATCCAATACATCAATATTTATTAAGCAGACAGAAAATCAATTGAACCATAACTTGCTTTGTGCTAAGAAAGAAGAAATGCAGAAAAGGATATGGAAGGATTATTAAAAAGAAACTTACCCAAAGTCAATACCAAAAGTTCCTATGGAATTTCTTTTTTGAAATCTTTATGAAATTGAATAAACCATCCACACAGGGAATTAGAAAAAAATAACTAAATATAAAATGGCCATGCCTGTCAGAAAACCTTACTGAGTTCTTACAGTAAGGATCTTCAATCTCCATTTGTTAAGATATTCTATAGAATTTGCATACATCATGCAAGAATTTTATTTATTGTAGATATATAGTAATTTATATATCCCCGATAGGAACGTATTCCTGAAGAACACCATCATAGCTATCATGTATTTTGAGTTCCACAGAAAAATGTTTAGTAAATGTAAACTAGTAGGTAGTGAAGAATTGGTGTAATATATTTGAAACTTTTTAACATGCCAAAACAAAAATAACATTCCACTCCTAAACATGGCCTTACCCCTTTTCATGATTATAGTGATTATAGTATTTTTTTAAATATATTTTATTGATTTTTTACAGAGAAGAAGGGAGAGAGATAGTCAGAAACATCGATGAGAGAGAAACATCGACCAGCTACCTCCTGCACATCTCCTACTGGGGATGTGCCTGCAACCCAGGCACATGCCCTTGACCGGAATTGAACCTGGGACCTTTCAGTCCGCAGGCCGACTCTCTATCCACTGAGCCAAATCGGTTTTGGCTGATTATAGTATTTGTTGCACATTCTGAGTGCCAGGCACAGTGCTAGCACTTTCCCTATGTTCATTATATAATTATGAAAAACTCTGACTTTTATAATGTTCACTGCGTAGATAAGGGGGAAAAGTTTGAAATGTTAAATTATTTTATCTTTGTTTTAGTTTTAAAAAGTAATAAAACTAAAGAGACCCAAGGCATTGAACACAGGTTTTTCTGATTCCACCTCACTATACTTTCTGTACCACCCACTGATTAACTTGAAAAAAATATATATGAGTAACATCTTTGGTTGAACAAAGAGACTTAATAATTTAAGGCAAATCCTCAGTTGTCATTCTCTGCCTGACAATTAAAAATGTGGCCACATACACATTTGAGACATACATGTGATAAAATATTTAGCCCCAGAAAGGGAGAAAATAGAGCAAGTTATTTAACTTCTCCACCCTATTTCCTTCTCTGTATTATCTATAACTAGAGGCCCAGTGCATGAAAATTAATTCACTGGAGGGGGGGGCTCCCTCAGCCCAGCCTTCCCCCTCTCACAGTCTGGGAGACCTCAGGGGAAAAAGGCAACCCAGCAATCAGAGGAAGGCAATGCCCCCATCACACCTCTGCTGCTGCCACTGCTGGCAGTGCAAACTTCGGCCAGCCCTGGTTACCTGAGCCTCAGGTGGTCCTGGGAAGCTGGGCAGCTGCCATCCGAGGCTTGCCTGTGCCTCAGGCCAGCCCTAGGCAGCCACCATCCAAGGGTTGCCTGCATCTCAGGCTGGCCCTGGGAGGCTGAGGGGCTGAGGGGATTAGGAGATTCCAGAGGCAGGCGCGCGGAGCAGCCTGCTGCCCCAGTGGGGCTGAGGGGACTGGGCGCTGCCATCTTGTGGCTTTGGGCACTGCCATCTTTGAGGGTGTGGCAGTCAATTAGCATATTCCGTCTTTATTGGCTGTCGGTGCTGCCATCTTGTGAGGGTGTGATGGTCAATTAGCATACCCCCTCTTTATTAGAATAATAAATCATAATATGCTAATTAGACCAGATGACTTTCCAGATGAAGCTGGGGCTGCGAGGGAACTCTGGGTCCCAGGTGCTAGAGGGAAGCCAGGGTCTCAGGTGCCAGAGGGAAGCCAGTGCCAGCAGCCAGGGGAAGGAAGGCCTACTCTTGCACAAATTTCGGGCTTTGGGCCTCTAGTCTATATATATGAAAGGCTAATATGCAAAGTGTCCCCAATGGAGTTCTACTGGATGACCAGGAGTTCTATCGCTCACTATGACATGTGCTGACCACCAGGGGGTGGTACGGAGTGAAGGAAGGCCCCAGCTGGCAGCCAGAGACCCTGATTGACCCTGATTTTTGGCCAGGCCTAGGGACCCTCTCGTGCACAAATTTTGTGCACTGAGCCTCTAGTGGATATATATTGTTTGGGAATATTATTTATTATTTTAGGTTTTTTTATCTGTGTTCTTTCTGTGTTTCCTATTTTCACCTCCTCAACCCGATATCTTTCTGGCTAATTTATCAGGGGTGGGGTGGGTTGGAGTAAGGTGGAGATGTGATTTTTGTTTAACATAAGTTTGAGCCTAAGGAAACAAAGATTCCCTGGCTAAGATCAAAATGTCTAAACCTCAGAAAAAGAAGAGCAGCTTTAGAAAGAAGAACAAAAAAGATATGGATAACACACAATTCGATTCAGAGTATAAAAAAAAAAAAGGAGATATCTGTTTAAAAAAAAAGAATAAATGTTTCTTAGACTACTTTTACTTTTCAATCATGTATTTCATAGGAATAGTCTAATTTCACCTTCTTATAAAAAGTTAAATTTTAAAATAAGGCAGGGTGACTAAATAGCAAACATTTTCAATATCCTGTGATTCCTCTTTCATTAATGTTGGCTCTTGCTCTTTACCATAAAATCATTGTCCAAAAAGGAAACTAGATTATGCTCCTCTAAATTGCTCCCAGAGACTCTGAACAATGGACCGCAAGTGCAGAATAATAATGCAGGAGGTTGAAGGTGAAACTTAAAAAAAAAATCACTGCCAAGCATAAGGCCCTTCAGGGCCAACATTCACTATATGCTTTCTGTTAAATCAAGAATGGAGAGCAGAGACTGCGCAGGAGTAGCTTTAAGAGAAGTGAGGAGGTCTCATCTGACTTGAGTAGAGTCTCCATTACACCACCTTCCACATGAAGCCTTCTCTTGACTTTCTCATCTCTGAGACACTGTAAGCTCTTCTACTCTTTTCCAGCTCAGCACCTCCTCTGTGCTCCTTTTTCTCCTATTTCCCTCCTTTCATACCCAGTTAAACATTGCAAAGAGATGGTCTGCCTTTAGTATGCAATCTATGTGTAACAGATACTGAGCCAGAGATCCAGGGAGGAGGAGGGAAGGAATTCAACTTCTACTTCTTTTTTTTTAAATATATTTTATTGATTTTTCACAGAGAGGAAGGGAGAGAGATAGAGAGTTAGAAACATCGATGAGAGAGGAACACTGATCAGCTGCCTCCTGCACATCTCCCACTGGGGATGTGCCCGCAACCCAGGTACATGCCCCTGACCGGAATCAAACCTGGGACCCTTCAGTCCGTAGGCCAACGTTCTATCCACTGAGCCAAACCGGTCTCGGCTCAACTTCTACTTCTTGCCAGTTTCGGGATTTCACACTAGATTTTTCTTTCTTTCTTCTTTCTTTCTTTCTTTCTTTCTTTCTTTCTTTCTTTCTTTCTTTCTTTCTTTCTTTCTTCCTTTCTTTCTTTCTTTTTTTAGAATGGGCTTCTACTTTTGACAAAAATAAAATAAAATCCAAATCTTTGAAAAACTGGCCTATTCACACTTCATTTACTTTTTTACTGCTCACTTACTCTATAGCATCTTGCAAATTACTTTCTAATCTCACAATTTGAAACAACCTTAAAAGTCACAGTTAGAATTAATAGATAAGGTCAGTTCATTTCTCTTTTTAGTTCATATATTTTCCCATGTCTCTGTATCACTTGAAACAACTGATAGTACCTCCATTAAAACACTGGGCTTTGCCCTAACTGGTTTGGCTCAGTGGATAGGGCGGCCGCCTGTGGACTGAAGGGTCCCAGGTTTGATTCCAGTCAAGGGCATGTACATTGGTTGCGGGCACATCCCCAGTAGGAAGTGTGCAGGAGGTAGCTGATCGATGTTTCGCTCTCATTGATGTTTCTAGCTCTCTATCCCTCTCTCTTCCTCTCTGTAAAAAAATCAATAAAATATATTTAAAACAAAACAAAACAAAAAAAACACTGGGTTTTGCCCTTCTTGGGTGATCTGCTGTCCCAACTACCTCTGGTTACCCAAAAGCTATTAGTCCCTTAAATTCTTCACTGACTCTATGGGCAAGACATTATATGGCAGATAATGGAATAGTAGGCTTGGAATCAGGAGACTTGGAAACCAAACAGAGGGAATTTTGGATTTCTATCAAATATATCAGGTCCTCAAAACAATAGGTGCTTAATAACTAATTGCAAAGAATATAATAAATGTGTTCTTAGAAAAATGTGAACATAAATAGAAAATGACAGATTGGCAATATTTGCTTTGGAATGATATTCTTTCAAGGTGTTTTTTGAAGTGAAATGCAGTTAGTTTTAGATTTTTGGCAACCTAGTGTCTTAACTCATGATGTTTCGATGATAATGGTTTGTAAAGGGAAGAATATTAAAATAACGCTTTGATTCAGCCAAGGCTATGTCCTGAATGAAGGTAAAGGCTGAGGGACAGGTATCTTCTCTTTCAGTGCATACAAAAACACAGTTTGTTGACTTAGTGCCTTAATGTCATATTAGGTATTTGGGGTTTGATCCTCAGATTCTATATATTATCTACTTTATAAAATATACATATTGATTGGATGCATTTGATATGCGAATTTTAACGATTCTCACCTCTTTTGAACATATTTTAGAGTTAAATAACTTGGGTATTTTAAAGAATGATGATACATATTTGCCCTGTAATTAACTCATTGTAGCTTGGATGGCTGATATAGGTGACAATGGTACTTCTTTAGCATGAATAATTGGATATTGACAATACAAAAATTATCTGTCTATTACAATTACATCACTTAGACAAATACTTTTTAAAAATCTTTGAAAATAAATCCTTTGTAAATATATTCCTTTGAGATAATTATTATGGCTATATTCATTTCACATCCTTTTTAGGGACATTAAAATGGTTTAAAAGAGATCTCAACTATTGGAAATGAATTTCTGAGATCATAAAGTCTATCTCACAATCAATTTTGTTTCTCTCACTTCAGTGTAATTTCAGGTGGGAAAATAAATCAAAATCTAAGGAGAGAGAAACACATGTTGCAATTATACATGGTTGCAACACAAAATTATAATCTTTTAAAGTAATGTATTTAAAATAATATTAAAAGTTTTGAAAATTATAAACTTAAATGTTCATGTTTAATATAAATATTGGAAATATTTTTAAAACAATTACTTCTGGCCACTCAAAGAAAGAATTTGTAGGAGCTAACTCTCTTCACAATACATAAAACTAGAATTACCATCTATATATATAAAAGACTAATTTATGACAGAATTACCAGTTGACCAGTTGCTATGATGTGAACTGACATCCAGGGGGCAGACACTCAACACAGGAGCTACCCCATAGTGGTCAGTAAGCTCCCACAGCCAACCTTCCATGGACCCTCCCCCCAAATGGCCCCCCCATGGCCCTGATCGGGGGGTGGGGGGGTGGCTGGCTAACCTCCTGTGGCTCCTCCCCCTGGCTGGCCAACCTCCCACGGCCCCTCCACCCCTTGACTGACTAAGCCCCAATGGGCCCTGATTCGCCCCAACTGTTGGTGGGATCTGCTGGCCAACCTCCAATGGCCCCTCCCCTGAGCTGGCCACAATCGCTGGCCAGGCCGAGGGATCCCACTTGTGCATGAATTCATACACCAGGCCTCTAGTAAGGATGATAAAATGGTCTAACTATTTATTACATTCCAAAAACTTGGTTCCAAGAAACACTATTAGTTGAAAGTAAATGGTCATGTGAACCCTTTGCATAAAATATTTGAGGAGCTTAGTATCTAGGACAGGAGTAAATCCTGTAAGATATGGGTTCAAGGTCTGCAGACATCATGGGACCAAAAAAGTACTCTAAATTGACATATTCACAATACCACAATAGTAAATAATAGAATGGAACATATGGAGAGGCTGATACAGGTATATCTTAGCATGTTAAAAAAGTCTTCTCTTCTATTAGGATTTTTTCACTGTTATGAAATTATATATTTATGTGCTCACACCCCTAGTTTGTGTCATTGAGACTGAGGAATCTGCTCTCTCACTGGTGTGGCCCTACGGTGGGCCACAAAGTGAATAACTGTTTGTAGGATAAGTTTATTCAATACTATAGCAAGCACTACATGGGTATCTATCACTTCCTAATCATTTGTTTCCTGGGTTCTGATTCTTTGTGCATGATGACCCTGGTATGACTTCAGGTCCTAGCTGACCATCTGTTCTCTGTTTGTGTTTGGACAATGTTGACCAGTCAGTACAGAATCTTTGATAGCCAGAATTTGGTTAATCACCAGTGACCTAACTGTTGGTCCCTACCCTCCCCTGCCCCCGCCTCCCTTGTTAATGTTCTCTGATGGTCTGTCTTCCTAATGGCTAGTCTATCTGGTCACTTAGATTCATGTTTCTTAAAATTGTAATACTGATTACAAATTCTACAAGTGTGGACCTCTCCATTTGGAATCCTAACATCTGCTCATTCCCATCCATCATGTTTGAATTCTTTGAGTTTGAACTATTTCAGAACTAGATATTCTGCACTAGCTTTTAACTGATGAACATTGAAACTTATTAGTTATAGTGATGGACTTAAATTCTCTAACAAGTATAATGTTGAAGCTTCCTTTGTACTGTCACTAAGACTTTGGATTGATGTTTCTGCCTTCCTTGACAAGAAGAAGCAAACAATCCCAACTGCAGTTGACCCCAACTCTGACAGCTCTGTGCTGTATCGCTCCATCCCATCTCTCCCTGAGACATGATCTAGTATCTGTATGTAAGAGCTAATAAAGATGAAAATGTGTTCTAGAATCTAGATCATAAATGAAAGGGTGACTTTGGATAACAAGAATGATGGCTTTGAAAATAGAATATGTAGAAGAGATAGGCATAAAAATTATCTTTCTCTTCATTACTTTGATCTTCCATTAGAATAAAGAAGCTAGGGGGTTTTACTTCAAGAGAGAAAATTGAAAGAGATGAAACTGAGTTCTTAAAGAAACAGAATGGTTTTGAAAACCACTGTAATTCTGCAGGGAATCAAGATGCTTTGAATTTAAGACATAAAGAGGTAACAGTCCAGGTAGTGTTACATAGCATAAATACACAGTTGGCCAAATATTATAAAATGCTAACAAGATAATATACTCACTAAATATTCCTATCCACCAAAAGTGGGAGATATTATAATCAAGATAAAACAATAGATTTTCTCATATACTAAATGTAATCAATTCTAAAGAGGTAGGTAGTCCCGTAGAGAAGTTACTAATACAAAGATATAATAAAAATAAATGCATACTCAGTTTAAAAGGTGATTCTGTTGACTTTTGGTTTGCTACCTTCTTTCCTTTAAAGCAAAACTACTGAAACAAAATGAGCTTTGTTTTGCATTTGGGTTATGTTCCAAGGGCACCAATTGATTTCACAATTTCCACTTTAGCAATTATACTGACATTTCATTCATGTTCACAGAAAAACTTTAAAAATCTATATAAAAAATTCTGGCACTTCATCGTTTTACCTATGGTTATTATCTGGCATGTCTTCAAACAACATAATGGGGGAAAAACACAAATATTAAATGCAGTACCAGTTAACAATGCGGATTTTTTTAATAGATGGAGTTCACATATGTTGATATATATACGATTTGATATGTATACTATTTTGTTGTATTGACAGCAAACTTCAAAACTTCATATGTCAAATTTGCTGAAGGTGTTAACATCATAGATATTTTTATGCTTAAAAATGTCAGATTTCGTGCCCAAAAAAGAGCATTTGTGGGAAGTTTTAATTCATTACTGTATTTTGAAGAAAAGTGCTGCTGAATACTTTGGGAAGCTTATGGTGAACATGCTCCATCTCAAGATACTTGTGAATGCTGGTTTAAATGCTTTAAAAGTGATGATTTCGATGTGAAAGACAAAGAACATCCAGATCAACCGAAAAAGTTTGAAGACCAACAATTACAAGCATTTTTGGATGAAGCTGCGTGTCAAACTCAAAACAACTTGCAGAAACATTAAACGTTGCTCAGCAAACAATTTCCAGTCGTTTATAAGCAATGGGAAAGATTTTAAAGGAAGGAAAATGGGTGCCATGTCAACTGAACAAAAGACAAAGGGAAAACCAAAAAGTCATCAGTAAAATATTGCTTCAACAGCAGGAAAGTCTTTTTTTGCATCAGATTATGACTGGCGATGAAAAGTGGATTTATTTTGAGAATCCCAAATGCACAAAATCTTGGGTTGATCCAGGTCAACCATCAACATCACCTGCAAGGCCAAATCACTTCAGAAAGAAAACAATGCTCTGCGCTTGGTGGGATCAGGAAGGTGTGGTGTATTATGAGCTTCTAAAACAAGGTGAAATCATTAATACTGAGTGCTACTGATAACAAATAATCAATTTGAACCACACTTTGATTGTGAAAAGACTAGAATGTGCCAGAAGACACCACAAAGTAATTTTGCTTCACGATAATGCACTATCACACACGATAACGCACCATCACACACTTTAAAACCAGTTAAAGACACGTTAAAAGCTCTTGCCTGGGAAGTATTAACCCACCCGCTGTTTTCACCAGACCTTGCTCCTTCAGATTCCCACTTGTTCCGATTATTTGTATACGGAGGCTCCAAGCGGCGGAGCAAAGCCAGATGGCCCTGGGACCAGAGCAGTGAAGCCAGACGGCCCCGGGGCCGGCAGAGCAAAGCTTGATGGCCCTGGGGCCTGCTTCGGCCAGAGCCTGGTCAGAACAAAGGCCTGGGTCCTGGGTACCAGAGGCAAACTGGTGCCAGAAGCCAAGGGAAGGGAAGGCCTATTGCATGAATTTCTTCGTGCAACAGGCCTCTAGTATATTATATAAAAGCCTAAACAACCGTTATGACCAAATGACCAGGATAACCAGAATTTATTTGTATACGGAGGCTCCAAGCGGCGGAGCGAAGCCAGATGGCCCTGGGACCAGAGCAGCGAAGCCAGACGGCCCCGGGGTCGGCAGAGCGAAGCTGGATGGCTCTGGGGCCTGCTCCGGCCAGAGCCTGGCCAGAGCAAAGGCCTGGGTCCTGGGTGCCAGAGGCAAACTGGTGCCAGCAGCCAAGGGAAGGGAAGGCCTATTGCACAAATCTCTTCGTGCATCAGGCCTCTAGCATATATATAAAAGCCTAAACAACCGTTATGACCAAATGACCAGGATAACCAGAATGATTGGTCGACCAGTTGCTATGACATGCACTGACCACCAGTGAGCAGATGCTCAACCCAGGAGCTGCCCCCTGGTGGTCAGTGTGCTCCCACAGCTAACCTCCTCTGGTTTCTCTTCCCCACCATCCCCGCCCCACTGACCCAGCCCCAGTGGGGCTCAATCACTGGCCAGGCCGAGGAACCCCACCCATGCACAATTTTGTGCACCAGGCCTCTAATTAAATATAAAACTACACACACATACACACACACACACACACATACACACACACACACACACGGGATCTGTTCCACTACTGTACAATATAAATTTGACTGTCTTACGATTCAGTTAAAATGAATAAATTGAAGCTATAATCACATCATTAATAATAGCAACATCATCTTAAACTCATATATCTCTTGATGAAACACTTTGGAGTTATGGCCATTTTAGACAAAGATTCCTTAACACAATTTGATAGACTAGTAAATGCATTATGCTGACTTTGTAAGTGAATAAACTAAGTTGTATATGTAGATTAAACAACATGTACTAAGTTCAAAAATTACTGAATGAAGAATCAGTATTTTATAAGAAACCAGTTCACTTTAAGACAATTTTCTTGCTACTGTATCTTAACATGTTTTAGTGCCTATCTTCCACACATTGATATAACCTACATATTTAACTAGACTCCAAGAAATATGTTTACATGTTGTGGCATAGGCTATCCTCCTATTTAAACAGTAGGAATTCTAAAGTGTCCATGTTTCCAAGATTAGTCCATGCTTTACTTCTGTCTAGATCAGCCGTGGGCAAACTACGGCCCGTGGGCCGGATCCGGCCCACTTGAAAAAAAAAAAACAAAAAAAAAAAAAAAAAAAAAAAAAAGACTGTACCCTTTTATGCAATGATGTTTACTTTGAATTTATATTAGTTCACACAAACACTCCATCCATGCTTTTGTTCCGGCCCTCCGGTCCAGTTTAAGAACCCATTGTGGCCCTCGAGTCAAAAAGTTTGCCCACCCCTGGTCTAGAAGATGATTGCATAATCTATGACTCTGAAAAACACTGAAGTTATCAGCAGTAAATGCTCATTTGGTATCTACAGAAGAACCCTTACTCTCCTGAGTTGCAATATTTTCTCCAGAGTAAGAATAAAGGCTGGGGGGGTGAGGGGGAGGGCGTGAAGAACAGGGGGGATTATTTCCAGACAAGTTGACTCCATTAGTGGCTTGTGTTTAGTGCACTGTACTCTCTCTCCCTTTCCTGATACTATGTACTACCAGGTTACTGCTGCTGCAAAAGGAGAATCACAGACTTCTTCTTTTTCTTGCTGTTAAAACTGTAATGACAAGCCTATTATGCAATAATCCATCTTTTAACATTTTTAGTGAAGAGAACCAAAATCTTTCTATTAGGACCTTATTACCTTTGCTAATGCTTAACTCAGCAAATTTCCAGGTATTGTTACAAATATGTTATTGTGCTATAAAATCTGGTTCCAGGGTGGGCAAATTAAGGGAGGAGGAGCACTCCTAGCAGAAAGTCAATTTCACAAACCTGCTGTTTCACAAGCCTCAGGCTGATTATATAATTTACATAGCATACAAATGATACAATATAACCATCCCCTAACAGCTTAGAAGTTTGTACTACTTATGCAATAGTTAAAGACACATATTCTCCAAAACAACTAGCTTTAAAATAATCATTACTAACGACCTCTTGGTAAGTTAAAATGTGTGCATAATTTTAGATACATAAAATGAAAAAGAAGTGATTACTTGATTTTTTAAACTAGAATAGTATTTTTTTTTTACTTTTTTCAGGTTTTGGAAATAATCATTTATATTATAGATCTGAAGGAAAGAAAAAATCACTTTATATAAATTTATGCTATGTTTATTAAATATTTAATTGATTTTACACCATCTAAAAAGGTACTTTTGTTATAACAAATATATACAACTTTTGTTATAACAAATATATATGACAATTCGTAAGATTATTCTGAGATTTCAGTACTTTCATTTAAAAGAAAATGTTCACATTGGAAACTGACATTTATAAATTTGAATGTTAATTACAGTCATTATTCATAGTCACTCCTCCTTTGAAAATCTGGATAATCACCCTAGTGTTTCACCTTTCTCTGAATATATAATGAACCACTAAAGGCTTGCTCCTAAGTATATCATCTGCTGTCAAGAGATTTTCTTTACTCCAGAAACTGATTAAGATAACCCATGGCTTATCACGTGGGATATTTTGAAGTTTTAAACTAAGACCATTCAAATAGAAATTCATAAAGATCTCTGTCATAAGTTGTGAGACAAAGAAAAAATACTGTAGAGCATTTTAAGAGTTGCAGTGATACATATCACATATTTCAAACTTGTGTTTTCATTTAAAATATGCTATAATGCTGTAACAATTTAAAACCAGGATGACAAAATTATATAAATTGTCTTAAACTTCAGATTAAATTAAGAGATTTTCAAATTCAGACTCACAGTTTATTAAATGTAAATTCCAAAAAAGATTGCTAAAAAATTATTTTAATCAGCATGTATGCAAAGTAATGAGATTTCTCACATTAATCATGATTAACATTCATGGAAAATTGCTGTAAGTCAAAATTAATACAAGTCAAATCCATTTTCTAGTAAAAATTAGGGTACAATACAGGTTTAGATTGCTCATCCGAAGTATACTGTCTACAGTTTTATAGCAATAGCTATGTTAACAATCAATTATTAATTACTACATACATGTAGACTTGACTTTAAGAAAGTTTTTCTTAAACATCAATGGAGTATGAGCTCTTGAAAGCCTAGGCCCCCACCTTTTACCCCAATAGAAATAAAATACCAGGCTCAAGTGAACTTTCTCTCTTTACCTGTGACTTTGCTGTATGTCTCTAGTTGTCCTACATAATGTACAGGTTTTATGAGTAATAAACATACACCTCTTCAAAGTTTCCTGATGAATATTGCAGAAGAGTGTCTTGCATAATAATAGAAACCACAAAGTCTGCTCCAGTCTCAACATCCTTTCCTGATAGGCTGAATCAGTACAAACGACTAACGTTGTATTTACAGAACAAAGTAAAACAAACACTCACACACACAAATAAATAACACAAATGATCATCTAAATAGATACAGAAATGCTAACTGACAAAATTCAACATCCTATCTAATAAAAGACAAAAAAAGGTAATTAACTGTAACTTCGCTACGCTTCCCAATGGCTAATCAGGGTGATATGCAAATTAACCACCACAAAGATGGCGGCTGGCAGCCATGCAGCTGAAGTGAGCAGGAGGCTTGCTTGCTCCAGTGATGGAGGAAGCCAAGGTTCCCCACCTGCCGTAGCCTGGCTCTGAGCTCCGAACGCAAAAATGTTTCAATTATAGAAGCTAAACAAACACCAAA
>NW_006294998.1:2754108-2758781 GCF_000327345.1 Myotis davidii | reverse complement strand
GGGTGGTGGGAGCCCCTCCTGCCTCCTCAGCAGTGCTAAGGATGGCCGACTGCAGCTTAGGTTTGCTCCCCGCTGGCAAGTGGACATCCCCCGAGGGCTGCTGGACTGCCAGAGGGATGTCTGATTGCCAGTGTAGGCTCGATCCCCAGGGGAGCAGGCCTAAGCCAGCAGGTGGTCATCCCCCAAGGGGTCCCAGACTGTGAGAGGGCACAGGCCGGGCTGAGGGGTGCCCCCATGAGTGCATAAATTTTTGTGCACCAGGCCTCTAGTCTTTTATGATTAAAAACAACAACAACAAAAATAATACAGAGCATATTCCATGAAAGCTTTGCTTCTAAAATCAGGAACTAGACAAAGATTCCCACTTTCACCTCTGATACTTAACATTGTACTAGAAGTCCTGTCTAGAGTAATTAGACTAGAAGAAAAAGAACCCAAATTGGAAGAGAAGTAATAAAACATCTCTATGTTACAGATGATATGATTATTTATGTAGATAATTTCAATCTGCAAAAGTAAATTTGCATTTTAAAAATCAAGAGTGTAATATTTGCATCTTTCAATTTTGAGAGCATTAGGATCTTTGACTAACTCCAGATAGATGTACTCTGAAATTCCAGATGCTTTCTCAAATAAAAGTTTTCATCCTATTTATTGGCCTACATCTATTTACTTACTATTACTCCATATGCTCTTAGTTTTAATGAAATAGTAGCTAGACACCATACTAAAATAAGAACGTATGGCTTTTTCTAGTGTCTTAATATCAAACCAACAGTAAATGTGTATTCTCCATATATGCCTATGCTTGATGTAGCAGGTGTTCATGAGCTACCTATTGATTGAATACTTCTTCACTATTAAAAATATATATTAAAACAGGGTGTCTATGATGCCATTTTTGTGATCAAAATTTTGAACAACCTGTTTTTGAATATAAAAAGTTTTGACCATTTAATTTTACAGTAGCCACCATAAACTGAAAGAAGTTCAGAAAATGTTAGCACTGAATTTTAATGTATTCTGAAAGTTTTCTATTGGGCATTTATTAGCAACAAGAGAGAGTCAATCATTAATTTACATGTGTTCTGGAATTTGGGGAGGTGTTTTCAACATTTGGGCAAAATAATAAGTGATGTATAATTAAGCCCTTTAATTGACCATATGCCATCCTAATATTTGACCTTGAAAAATAATCCAGATTTGTAATTATGCAACAAATAGAAATATAATTGTATTTTTAACATATTCTAATAAATCATTATTACTTAATATTACATACTAAATGATTATTAGGTCAGTGACATATTTTAAAATTAATTTCTATATTTCCCCCCATGAAATTTTGTTGCAATCACTTTGCTACCTTTTCTTTTTCCCAAGGTCAATCAAGCTGCTAAGTGTTTCTAGACCCATGGTGCATGTTCATTCACTACTCTCTTGAAAAAATGTACAGTTTTGGAAAATATGAAACAGAAGCTGTTTCCATCTTATTTGATAATTTAAAAAATGCAAAAGTTGAAACATGGAATCAACCAGGCATAATTGGAACTAAGCACAATATTGTAAGCACCAAAATGTTGGGTTAGCATTTCTCTTAGATTTGGTGTAAAGTAAAAATGACTAAAAATGAAGTTAACTCTTCAGATGTTTATATTTTGTGCTAAAATAATCCTATAAATGTACATCTAGTTAGGATGATTAAATTTCTACTTGTTTCATAATTTATAATTATTTTCTGGTAACTTCATACTAAATTTTTATCATGTAACTCTTTCAATTCAATGAAGATGTTAATTTATGGCGAAGTTACTAGAAATAATCCTAGTGAGTCATTATAAGACTTCTTTCAATTCAATGAAGATGTTAATTTATGGCAAAGTTACTAGATATAATCCTAGTGAGTCATTATAACACTACTAGAGGCCTGGTGCATAAAATTCGTGCCCTGGGAAGGGGGGTTGTCCCTCAGCTGAGCCTGCACCCTCTCCAATCTGGGACCCCTCAGGGGATGTTCGACTGCCGGCCTGTGGGATCAGGCCTAAACTGGCAGTCGGCCATCTCTCTCACAATCCAGGACTGCTGGCTCCCAACTGCTCTTCTACCTGCCTGCCTGCCTGATTGCCCCTAACCACTCTGCCTGCCAGATTGATCGGCCTCCTTCTCCCTTGCATGACCACTCCCTTAAGCAGTAAGCCCTCAGGACAATGAAGTTCTGATCAGCATTAAATAAGCTTAGGAACAAAGCCTCAAGTCTTTTGACCACAGAGACAGAGTTTTGACCAAACTAGAGATAACATCTAGCCTCAGTTTGTTTCGGCACCAGGCCTAGAGAAGGAACAAAACCCAATGAAGCTATACCATAGCTGACATTAGGACTAGGTGCAATGACCAATGACCCCATAACCTATCACCAATCACTCAGTAGAGACCCTGATCCTGACCCTATACACTCATTTTAATGATTCAGCATATTGAAAGGGCACATGCTTGGAAAGCTGATGAATATTCTATTGAGATCCTTCCCTGAGATCTCCGCTAAAACTTCTGCCTTTAGAAAACAGCTAAAAATCCTTAAGACAAAAGATCTAGTGCATGCTCTCTCTGTAGAATATGCCACACCTTCTTTCTTCAGGCATTTATCTTTGCCTTCTTTCTCCTAAGTTCTCAGTATCCCCATAAGACTTGCATTCCGAGGAGCAGAGGGCAGTGGCAGCTCATCCCAGGCAACAGCAGTTGGTCCTGGGGTTCATCTCCAGAACCTGTCTCCAAGGGCCTTTCTTTTGCCTCTGTAGCTTGTTCTTGAGTCCATACCACCCAACTGGCCCACTTCTCCTGGATCTATGACTCTCTTTCTAAAAGGCCAGGGCAGATCTCTGAGCAGCCTGCTTGAATCTTCTCCTCAAGTGTAGTTTTGCTTTGTATGCTAAAGGAGCTTCCTCTTGTACTAGAGCCCCTGGCTCTAAATTCATTCTTTGCTCAACTCAAGAACCAAGAGCCAACATTGCCGATATTAGGATACTTTCTACTTATGTAAAGCTATCGGTTCTTATGAAATAGCTCATAGAGCAAAATACATTGTAATGTGTTCTGAAAACTAGAAGGTAGTTGAGATGATAATCAGTAACAAGGACAGAGAACTAGCAATGATGAGTCACCTTTTTATTTTCCCAGAGGCCCAGAAAAATATAATGGTTAGATTTATGCTAATTTATTTTTCATTGTGATTTTAAACATGAATGTATATTTTAATCTTTTAAGTTTAGTAATAATATAATGGCCCCAAAGAAGAATTTTCTTGTCAAAGAATGCATTAACTTTCAAAGGAAAAACTGAGGAAGGCTATGAAAAATTAGAATTTTAGATGGTAAGACCAAAGTATAGTGGCAAAACAAAACATTCTTTAAAATCAGAATGATTAGGTGCACTGTGGATCACAAATTATTGCACTTTAATTTTTAAATGAGCTTAGACATCTGTGAAATTTAGACCCCAGGGCCAATGATTTGTATGGCAGTATGTTGCAAAAGGAACAAAGCTTTGACATGCAAATTTCAGCTTGATGTTGCATCAGTCCAGGTAACCTTGCAAACCACCTTCACACACACACACACACACACACACACACACACACACACACACACGGGAAGCAGAGTGATGCCTCCCATGTGGATCTATCCTTCCTTTCCCCTCCCCAGTCAAGTTGACAGCAATTCTCAGTGCATTTCCTAAACAGACTGAAAAAGCTATGCTAGGCTTGTACCTGTTATTAACCTCCCTTGTACTATTATTACTCATATTTTTTCCTTTGAGATAGGAGCTAAATGCAGAAGCTGATCTTTGCATATGGTGGGCTATTAGCCCCCCAAAAAGAATTGCAAATGTCAACCAATTATTGGGTCATTAATGTCAGGTCATGGTATTTCAGAGTTTGATGTTTTTAACCTTTTGCAGACATTAACCCATTTACAATACACTTTTGAAAAGAGTTTATTTATCCTTGAAAACAGTGAACGTATGGCTCCAGGAATACTGTCTTGTAATATTAGGTATTATATATATGGCAGAGATCATTAACTATATTTATGTAACCACCTCTTCAACTTAGTTTGGCCTTTTATCTATGGTTTAGAAGAATCTAAAATTATAGTTAAAAAATGTTCAGATGTCTAATAGGTGAAATAGGGAGGGAAACAGAATTTAATACTGTTCTCTTTATTACAGAATTACTCCCCAATTCTGTCTTTCTGTTTAAACAGAATTTGCAAGGATGATATTATCTATTTCATTTATTTTTTATTGGAAGTCAAAAGTGTTTCCTGTTATAAAATTCAATGAAATCAATTTCACTACATGAAATAGTTTTAGTGTGAACCATTAAAGTCATAATTCAAGAGGCTGAACAAAATCTATGATGAAATAATGTAAATAAGAGATTCTGCAACAGCTATGGCAATGTATTCATTGCTCTGGACCCAGGTTCTATTTACCATGCAGGATTCAAAATATTAGATAAACACAGATGCATCTGTATTTTAAACAAAATTATTTACAGTAATTTTCCTAAATTAATTCAGTTTATTTTAATGGTTTGGTTTTCTTTCTTATGTCCCTACTTTTTAGCTAAATTGGTCACGTGTTTAAAAATTGTTTTGAAAACTAATAAAAAATGG
>NW_006294998.1:2733384-2754039 GCF_000327345.1 Myotis davidii | reverse complement strand
GACTCATTCATTTGGCAGTTACTATTTCAATATCTACTTTGTGATAGCACAGTGCCAGGCCCTACTATGCTGGCCATACTATAAGTTTGGTTGCAATGATCCACACCTTGTGTAATTTCTTCCCTTGAGTGTGGATGGACCTATAACTTGCTTCTAACCAACAGAACATGGCAAAGGTGATGAGATGTCACTTCCAAAATTATGTTACATAAGAGTGCAACTTCCATCTTGCTAACAAACTATCGTCTTCTTAGTTTGAGCTAGAACATGGCAAAGGTGATGAGATGTCACTTCCGAAATTATGTTACATAAGATTGTAACTTCCATCTTGCTAACAAACTATTGTCTTCTTAGTTTGAGCATTTTTAAAAATATATAGTTTTATTAATTTCAGAGAGAAAGGGAGAGAGAGAGAAACATCAATGATGAAGGAGAATCATAGATTGGCTGCCTCCTGCACGCCCCTTACTGGGAATCAAGCCTAGAACCTTGGCATGTGCCCTGACCAGGAATTGAACTGTGACCTCCTGTTTCATAGGTCAATCAGCAAGCCGAGTCCCACTGGCCCAGCTTAGCACTTTAAGAAAGTAGCTATCTTGGACAGACTCACATGGTAAGAATCTGAGGGTGGCTTCCAGGTAATAAAGAGTGAAGAACTGAATTTTATTAACAGTTATGTGAGCTTAGAAGCTGATCCTTCCCCATCTTAGTTTTTAATGAGCCTCCAACCCTAACACTTTAATTACAACCTTGTAAGAGACTCTGAAAAGAGGACCCATCTAACTTGGGCTAATACACTTGACCCACAGAAACTGAGCAATAATGTGTTTAAGTTGCTATATTTGTGGTAATTTGTTATGCAGCAATAGGTAACTAATAAACCTAGGGATGCCATTAATAGTTGCTATTTTTCATGGAGCAGATATAGCAGCATGGTGAATGCTATAAGGTGAAATGTGACTATGGCTAACCTGTAGGAACAGAAATTCAGAGAACCAAACCAGGGCCTGAGGGATGGGAGAAGTTTTGCGGAGAAGTAGGAGCTGAGACATGAAGGATGAATTTTGCAGAAGGATGGGATGTTTGTGTGCATCATGGAAAGGGTGGATGGTGTCAGTCTGTTGGGTGATGATGTCCCACAAGACACAAGGATTCAACAACTCTGTAGAGATTAGGATTTTGGTCAAAGGAATTCTTCAGAGGATTATATGCATTTTTCATTTTATATTCACTTGTGTAGCTTGTCAGTCAAGATGACTATATATATTATTTATACCTTATATTTATATACAAACAACTTTTTTTCAGTGACTGAGATAACTTCGCTATTGTTTCTCCTTTTGCCACATTATGTTTCCTTCAAATCACTCTTTCTATTGTCTCATATCACACTTATTCATTCTTATTTACATGAACTAATGCTTGCCATGCTAGCGTGAGAGTTCTTTAAGAACAGATTATTTTTTGCATTTTCTATAGTTAATACAGTTTCTTGCACACAGCTCACATTCAATAAATAGTTGTGGTATTAAAAGTACTTTTGAAGTCATTACCCAACATGAAACACCACAAAATTCATGGAGCAATAGAGTTTCGAGTTGACAACAATTAGATAATAATTTAGATATAATATCTGTGTGCCAGCACTATGACAAACAAGCACCAAAAAGATGAGAAGAAGAGCTTTCCCTTGTGAGAATTTAAAGCTATTAAAAATTGAAATCTAGAAGCAGATGAGTAAACAAATGAAGCTACTGTAATTGAAAGTTTGATATGGAAACATGGTTGACAAATAGAAAATTGCAACAGAATAGAATACAGAAATAAAGTCAGATCTGTAATAATCTGTCGCTCAGCCATTGTGGCCCAGTGGTTGAGTGTTGACCCATGAACCAGGAGGTTATGGTTTGATTCCCAGTCAGGGCACATGCCTGGGAGGTTACAGGATAGATCCCCAGTAGGGGGCATGCAGGAGGCAGCCAATCACTGATTCTCTGTAATCATTGATGTTTCTATCCCTCTCTCTCCCTCTCCTTTCCTGTATCTGAAATTAATAAAAACATATTTTTTAAAAAACAATAGAAGTATGTCAATGCAGAGAGAAAAGAATAAACTAAATGAATGTGATTTAACAATTTACTATATGATTTGAAAAAATAAAATAGTCATACAACCTAATGTTCACATACAAAATCTAATGAAAAAGGGAACCAATATTATTAAATATTTTTTAAATGATAATATTTTTTACAATCTTTGAGTAGAGATAGTAAAAAAACAATCAAGTAATATAGCATATTCTAAGAAAATAATTGGTAGACTTGATTACAAAAACAAAAGTGAGGAGAACTATAAATAATGTCTAATGACAAAATATGGATTGGGGAAAATATTTAAAGATTATGAACAGGTCACATGATAACTTCTCTACTAAATCAAGAATTCTTACACATGAATATGAATAGGATATACAGCCAAATAGAAAAATGAGTAATGAAACTGTATACAAATGTCTATTAAATATGTTTTGACAACATAAGTAATAAAATTCTATTTTTAAAAGTTAGTTATATCTACTGTTCAAAAATGACATAAGAAATAAGTACTTGCCCTAGCTGGTTTGGCTCAGTGGATAGAGAATCGGCCTGTGGACTGAAAGGTCCCAGGTTCAATTCCGGGCAAGGGCACATGCCCAGGTTGCGGGCTCAATCCTTAGTGGGGTGCCTACAAGAGGCAGCCTGTCAATGACCCTCTCCCATCATTGATGTTTTCTCTCATCGATGTTTCTAGCTCTCTCTCTCTCTCCTTTCCTCTCTGTGAAAAATCAATAAAATATATAAAAAAAAAAAAAGAAAAAAGAAAGAAATAGGTACTGACAAACATGCACTTAGTCTGGAGCGAAAGTCACTCTGTTGCTGCTCAGACACAACGCAGAGGGTTCACATATCTGTCCCCCAGCACTGAAGCTGCGAGACAAGGGTAAGAGAATAAATCTTATAAAGTCATTTTGGAGTTTCACTTCAAGAAATGCAGCAACAAAAATACTACCATAAATGGATAAAGATAAATTAATAATATTGTTTATGAAAAAAATAGGAAGAAAAAGAGGATCTGATCTAAATATCCATCATATGGAACAGGTCAAATAATTGTTGCTATTTTCCAAGTGAAGCTCATGGATGTATACTACACATCTACACCTTGTTGCTGTTTTCAAAGTGAGGCTCAACAGTCCATGCACTGACCTGAACAGCAGTTACTAAGGAGGTTTTTGAAATTGAAGTATAATTGACATAAACGTGTACAACATAATGATTTGATATTTGCATGTATTGCAAAATGATTGCCACAGTCAGTTTCATTACTATCACCATAAATACTTACGCTCATTTGCATGTTATGAGAAATTCAAAGATTAACTCTCTCAGCAACTTTCAAATAAGCGATACAGTATTATACAGTATTGTTAAGTATAGCAGCCAGGTGATAAACTACATCCCCAGGATTTACTCATTTTGCAACTGGAAGTTTATACCCTTTGATGCTTTAACCCATTTTTCCCATCCCTCCATCGCCTCCTTCTGGCAACTACCAATTTATTCTATGCTCTGTATCTATGAGCTTTTTTATTTTTATTTAAGATTCCATATATAAATGAGAAGCAGTAGAACTTTTTAGCAGATTTCTTTTGAGTGGGGGATAACTTCTACATTATATCATTACTAGAAGCCTGGTGCACAAAATTTGTGCAATGGAGTGGGGGGTGTCCCTCAGCCCAGCCTTCCCCCTCTCCAATCTGGAACCCCTCGGGGGATGTCCGACAGTGGTGGGATTGGGCCTAAACCAGCAGTTGGACATCCTTCTCACAATCCAGGACTGCTGGCTCCTTACCGCTCGCCTGCATGCCTGCCTGATTGCCCCTAACTGCTTCTTCCTGCCAGCCTGATCACCCCCTAACCACTCCCCTGCCAGCCTGATCGATGCCTAACTGCTCCCCTGCTGGCCTGATTACCCACAACTGCCCTCTCCTGCCGGCCATCTTATGGTGGCCATCTTGTGATGACATGGGGGTGGCCATCTTGTGACAACATGGGCATGGCCATCTTGTGATGACATGGGGTGGCCATCTTGTGACCACATGGGGGCGGCCATCTTGTGCGAGGGTGTGATGGCCAATTTGCATATTACCTCTTTATTATGTAGGATATTTTGTTATATATCTGTTACTAGCTATCTAAGTTTTCCATGAACATACATTAAAGAAAGAGATACATATGAAACAACTAGCGGTAGTAATCTCTGGAGGTAAAGATGGGATAGAATTAAAGGACTGGAGTGTTTGTACTTCATATACCTCAAAATGAATATTGCAATATTTGGGAAATTTGTCTTCCTTTTATATCATTTTGTTTATTTCAAACAAAGTTAAATGAAACAAAGTAACTAAACTTTATTGTAATCTCTATGTATAAAAAGCCCGTGTCCATGATGACCAGGATGACCAAACAACTGGTCACCATGTGGTACATTGAGCACCTCTCAGTCCCTCTCCCCTGCCCGGAGTGTCCCTAATGACCGGAACAACCAAACGACTGGTCGCCATGAGGTGGCATTGACCACTTGTTGCCCCCCCTCCCCCACCTGCAGGCTCCAATGGATCAGTGATGGTGAACGGGGGAATTGGGGTGGGTGGTGGGAGGACCGGGCTGGCCGTCAGGCCATTGGGATCATCAGCTCATCCCTGGCTGCTCAGGGGCTCAGGCCTGTGGGAAAGCAGGCACCAGCGACTTCACCTCCATGCGTGTGCACCGGGCCGGCCTCTGATGGAACGTACTGCCCGCTTGGGGCCTCTCACGCTGGGGCAGGAAGGTCATGGGCACGCCTTGCAGCTTCCTTCAGCACCTCAAGCTCCAGCAGTGGCGGCAGTGGTGGCGCCACGTCAGTGGCCCTGAATGGACAGCGTGCTCCATCAGCAGTCGGCCCGGTGCACGCACATGGAGGTGAAGTCGCGCACCTGCTTTCCCACAGGCCTGAGCCCCCGAGTAGCCGGGGATGAGCTGGTGATTCCAACAGCCCGACAGCCCTGCAGCACAGGCACCATTTGGCCTGGGGACTGGTGAATGAGCAGAAGGTGGAGGCTAGGCCTAGGGACCCTACCTGCATGATTTCGTGCGCTGGGCCTCTAGTAGATATAATAATAGAAGAGGATACATGATAGAACACAAAAAAAGGAATAATTATTTGGAAGTTTGGGGACTTGAGGGTGAGGGAGTGCCCTGTTTTGTTTATTTCTACCATTTTGCCTGCTGTATAAGACTTAGAAAAATATATATAAAGCACCTATCAAAAGGTGGATTAAGAGCAGGTAGATGTGAGGGATGACTATTTCCCTGTGCTGTTGTTTGTGCCTCCTGTATATCCCAGCTGGGGCTTCGGGTAAGCCCAAAATGGTCCAAGGAAAGGTCACTCCTTCTAGCCAGAGAATTTGGGGGGAGGGGGTGGTCCCTGTAGGACAAACTTTTTGGAGTTTCCCTGCTCTGCACAAGGCGAGTGTCAGCAGTGAGGCAGCAGCTCTTCCCCCTTCCCCTGGATGCCACCAACTAGCAACAGCATCTCCTGACACTCCCCATCTTACACCTGTTTAGCACCAGCAATCAGGTTGCACCCTCCCCCTTGCACTGACATGGTTGAGGTCCACCCCTTCAGGGTGGAGGTTTCACTCACCCGCCCATTCCTACAACATGTGAGGTTTACTGGTGTGGCAGCAGCAATGGTGTGGTGGCTGAGTCAGCCCTGCACGCTCTTTCTCTCATCACTCTGTCCCACGTTGGGCCTGTTTGTGAGAATTGTGAAATACAGTTGGGAATTAAAATTCCAACTTTTCAAAATGAACAAGGGAATGAACACCAGGAAACCAGAGAATGGAGATAGAATCCTGGAGAGAAGGAAGAAGAAAGGGGCCATTCACATCTGTGTATGAAGTCCCAGTTTGCTCTCGAATGCACATACATGAATTCAGACAGCAACTCTCCAAACACATACAGACTGAAGCTAAGTAGAACACAGGACCATCATGGCATATATATATATATATACATATGGGGGCAGACAGTGACAGGTATGGGATATAATCTAAGTTATTAAATATACAAAGAAATAAGGAAACTTCAAAAATTCTCAGAGGAAAAGATTAAAAAAAAATACCAACCTGGAGATGATAGTAGTGCTACAATGATAAGATTTTGAACTAAAGAGCTATGTAGTATATCTGACAAACTCAGTGATCAAAAGTAACCTCACAGGGTGATCTGATCTAGACATCCTAACTGGGTAGGTCATGGTGGGTAGTCATGTCCTAGGCTGATAGTTTCCTTAGCAAAAAGTTAATCTTTGCTCTAAGTAGTGCCTTCCATTGTTCTTGTGTATCTAGGATAACTTATGTTTGAAATGGCAGGGTAATCCTCTTTCCCAGACCCCTGTGAAGCTTACAGACCCTTACTATAAATGTTAACTAACTTGTGGCCACCAGTGTAAAAAATGTCTCCATTTTAGCTCTTATCCAATCACAGAGATTTCCACAACTCCCTTCTTCTTTCCTCCTTAATCTACCACTAGTGGAGTTCATGTAATCTTTCTTATATCCCCCCTTTGATTCCAAATGCTTAAAATAAACCACAAAACTGCTATTCTCTGGAGCATTTCTCAGTCTCTTGAGATCTTGTTTCTGGTCATGGCCTCAGTTTGACTTAAACTCTGATAAACTCATAACATATTTCTGTAGATTCAGACATTATGACATCAATAATATAAAGACCCTAAAACAACTATTATAATAACAATGATCCATGAAGAAAGGGGAAATAGTGTTGAAATGAATAGAGAGAGATCTCAGAAATAAAAAAAATTAAACAAACTATAAATGAAAAATACAATAAAAAACATTAAAATTTTACTGGAGTGTCTTAAAAGTACAGAATTAGTATGATAAAGAATACCTGAAGAAAGACCAGCAGGGATTATCTAAACTTAATAAAAAAGAGAAGATAATGCAGAAAATTAAATAATCACAGGGAAAATATGCCAAAACTTCTAAAATCTGTGGCATAAAAGATCAAGAGGAGGGAAGAAAAATTGAAACAGAAAATGTATTGAAGATATGGTGGCTGAAATCTTCCCAATTTGGGTAAAAGACTGAAAAGGTCTAAGAAGCTACCACCTTAAAAACCATCTTCCAGCTGAAGACAAAAGAAGACCTTGGGAGCAGGGCAATCAAGTAAGCCAGGTTACCATGCAAAAGTGTGGTAAAGGAGGGTAAGGTTGTTATACAGATTTAAGTCTGTCTTCTGCATTGATGAGAGTTACTAGAGAGAAAGTCATCCCTTCCTGCAGGCACAGCAAAGGAAACACCCTCACAAATGACGATTTATCTTACAAACATGTTTTTATAAAAGGTATCTTCTACTTGGTTTTTAAGTAAAGATATCAAAGGATATTATTTTGCCTGGTATTATGGTATATTTGACAAGGATATAAAAAGAGAAGAATAACTCTGAAGATAAAGGTAACAGAGTAATAGAACAATATTCATTGTGGCAGGAGGATTATTATAGAATATGGAGAGTTATAAGATGAAAAGCCAGAGTATTAAGAAGGACTTTTAGGTATAAAAAGCCTCAAAAGTCTTATTAAAATTATGGACCTTATCCTAAGGTCAATGTTATTAATTCTAAGTCTGAGGTAATGACACTCAACATAATATTCTAAACAGCAGGCAAAAGTCCCCATTTTTAAAAAGCATGCAAAATCTATACACATAATGCTCAATAGGACAGGTTCAAGGCATTTATTCATGATTCTAGTGAAAGTGAATATTCAACTCAATGAAACAGAAACAGTCTAGCTTTCAAAGAAACAAGTAAACCAGGTCATTTGAATGCAGGAGGGCACTTTATGGTTTTATTTTTCAATGATGCTCAGAATAATAGAAATTCGCTATAACTATACCTCATAATGAGAATAACAATTTACTATACAGATGTAATAAAAGATGTAAAAAATGTTATTGAATTAATTTTTTAGGAAAATAAATTTGTTTCACAAGGGTGTTGTTTGCTTGTATTTCTTAAAGCTGACAAAGAATCTTAAGTGTATATTTCCAACTGAGCCAAAGTAAATACAGCTATTATTCACCTTATGTCTCAGTGAACATAAAATTACATATTTAAATTAAAAATGAAAATAAAATTTAGTAATATTTAGTGACTAAAGGGACATATTTAGAACAAATTATGGCTGAATACAGAATTTGTATTTGTTTTTAGTCACCATGGCACTACGTTCCCATGAAGCTACCTGATGAAATATTATTTTACTTAACCATGAAACATAGTTTACAAAACTATAAAGATTTATATTATCTTAATTATGCATACATTCTTAAATTAGAAGTAGGTAGTTGGTGTATACACAACAATTTCTATTGTAATGAATATTAGCAACAGTATTTAGAAGAACTTGAGATTCACTGTATTCTAGGCTTTACTTATCTGGAAATGTTTCAAAACTAAAATAAAATTAAGAAGGGAACAGGGAATAGATAAATATTCAGTAACCACTGAAGAACAAATAGATCTGGATTATGTGAAAACGTTGGCCCTCCATTAAAGGAGTTATAAAAAGTATATAAGGCATTCAACTTTATATGCTTTCTGAAGAATTACAAATAAGAAATATAGATAACAAATTGGTTCACTGCCAAAGAGGAAAAATAATCATTTTCTGGAAGTAGACTTTCTATTACCATTCAAACATCCATCAAATAGAGTAAACTGAACAACTTTTTCCATAGATTATCTGATAGAATGGTTTTTATGAGATAAAACTGAGGCAACATCAACTCAATCAAAATATCCCTTTGTTCTCCACCCTACCTTATTATAATATTCAGAGTTTACTTTGAGAAGAGAAGGATAGCAATAAGATCGTGGCAAACTGCATTGGCGTGATGATCTAAGATCTCTTAGATGAAATAAATAACAGAGTAATTTTATCTGTACCATTATTATAAGCAAACAGATATGCTGTTACCATGAACCAATATAGCACAGAAAAATATGTTTAGCTTTTAGAAAAAAAAATCATATGTTCATGTATCAAATGTGTATATAGTGATGTTCAAAGTACATATTTTCTTCTAGCAAGAGTGGGAAAAGATATATTCGCAACAGTATTTAGTGTATGGTAGCCTCAACTCCTATAGGAAAAGTTATCCCTCAATAGCTTATTTAACTTCAGATACTTATAAAAGTTAAAGTGATTTAAATATATCCAAAATATAATGTGAGAAGAGCCAAAGCGTTTGACTTTACTTTCCTTCTCACCCATGTAATTCACCTACTAATTCAGTTTAAAGAGAAAGAATTTTGGTAGATACAGGTTTACAAAGATGAAAGTAACATGAACCATATTTTTGACTTTTAAAATTGGAAGTATAGTATACATACAAGTGGGTGGATTTTGAATCTGTATGTAGCCAGAACTGAAATTAAGGATGACATGGTAGACTGCTTTGTTTGTTCCCAATTTCAATAGGAAACTTTCAAGTTTTAATTATGTAATACATTAACTTCTAATCTTTCTTTTTTTGTTCTATCTCCCTGTAGAATCTGCTTTGGTTATTGTTGTTTCATCCCTATTTGGGAAAATTCACTATTGAAACCACTGGGCCTAAGTTCTTTTTGAGAACTTTTTATTTTTGTTTTGTTTTGTTAAATTAAAGATTAAGTTTTAGTAACAGAATATAAACTACTCAAATGTACTTTCTAGTTTGCTTTGGTACATTTTTCTAGAAATATATACATGTTATCAAAATTTTCAAATTCATTGGTAAAAATGTGGTTATGCTACTCTTTCTGAGCAATTAAATACTATAAAATTTATAATAATGTCCTCTTTTTTGTTCACTATATTACTAAAATGTACCCTCTTTCATTAGTTCTTGTCCAGTACCCATTCTATCTTACTCTTTCCACAAAGAAACCACTTTTTTCTTTCAATTGAACATGTTTCTATTTCATTAACTGTGTGTTTTTATCAATATTTTGATTATTTCAGTTCAATTTGCAACTATTTTTAAAATTTTCCTCTGGGTACAGATTCTTAGTCTTTCTTCTTTGTTAATAATGCAGTAAAAGCTAAACATTTTCCCCACAGTATAGCTATTGCTGCACCCTATATTTTTTATGATACATTTTTATTGTTATTTAATTTTAAATATAGTCTAATTTTATTTTTAATTTCTCTTTTGGTCTATATAATATTTTGAAGTATATAGAGTAATTCCTAGTGATAAAGATTTTTCTGACTCAGTTTTTCTTACTAGTTTCTAGCTTAATTATGCCATGTTCATATATGTTCTATCATATATGTGATTTATAATTTAGTGAAATGATTTTATGGTCTCATATGTTTGGTTATAAATTGTGTGTGTGTGTGTGTGTGTGTGTGTGTGCGCACATGCTTGTATAAAAACTCAAGAGCAAACCAAAAATAATTATGAAACATTTATAATAAAATTGGGTGTGAAGGTATTCTTCCCTCCAAAACAAAATATAATTGGAATAGGGAAAACAATAGCAATTACAGAGCTGTGAGTTACCTTCATCTGTACGGGAGAAAACAGAAAAGCAACAGGGCACCAGAAAGATCTTAATATAGGCAAAATGAGAAAATACATTCAAGTCTGAAAGGTCACCTGTAATTTCTAGCTAACATTGTCACTTCCTTTATGAAATCAACAAGGAGACACTCTGGAGTAGGCCTGAGGTCAGCATTGATTCTTATATAACACTAGAGGTCTGGTGCATGAAAATTCATGCACTAGAGAATGGGGTCCCTCAGTCCGGCCTGGCCCCTCTCACAGTCCAGGGGCCCTCAGAGGTGGGAGGTGACCTGGTGATCAGGGGGAGGCGATGCCCCCATCACACCTCTGCTGCTGCCACTACCAGCAGCGCAAGCCTCAGCCGGCCCTGGTTACCTGAGCCTCCGGCAGCCGTGGGCGGCTGGGGGTCTGAGGGGACTGGTGGGATCTCAGGAGGCAGGCATGCGGAGCGGTGGGGCTGAGGGGACTGGGTGCTGCCAGCTTGTGGCTGTGGGTGCCGCCATCTTTGAGGGCAGGACAGTGAATTAGCATATTCCCTCCTTATTGGCTGTGGGCACCACCATCTTTGAGTGGGGCAGTCAATTAGCATATTCCCTCTTTATTAGATAGGATAACACAATCATAGAAATGATATCCCATCATCTTTGCCATATCTATCAGTTAGAAACAAGTCATAGGTCCTGTCTGCCTATGGAGAGGATTACACAAGGATATGAGTAACAGGCAGAGATTTTAGAGTATGTCTACCACAGTCATCTGTGGGCAAGTGAACTTACTCCAATGTGTCACTAAGATAAAGTAAGACAGGTCTTTAGTTTATAAAATCAGGTTTCTGTGGATAATCCAGATAAATACTTTTAGGATATAACACTTCACAGTCCTACATTTTTTCTAATTTATGTCCTTTACACTCATTTGAAATTTAAAGCACTGCTTAGTTTCTCAGTTTTTGGCTCCCACTTTTTATCATTTCTATTCTACTCTGCTTGGTTTCTATGCTGATAAAACACAGTTCAATCATTGGCAAAGATCTGGTGATAAAATACTGGGCTAATGTCTATATTTTGCCTGTCTTGGGGATCTATCTTATTGCCTTGGGTTCATCTCTTACAAGGTAGCACTCCTTAATAAATTTTATTTAAAAAATTGATGCTATACCATTCCTCCATATGTAATATTTTATTTCATTGTTATTATTAGTATATTTATTCTTTACTGATAATTTAAAGTCATACTATTATAAAACAGAATACAGTAGAAATAACACCTAATTCTGTAAAAAAATTAGAAGATATATTAACTACTTATATTAATTATTGATTATTAAATATGATGGGAAATATGTGTATGTTAATGGTATATTTAAATATTTTCCTGACAAGTTATACCATTGCTCTCTACCAATTAATGCAATTTCAATTTCCAGAAGAAAACTCAGTCACTAATCATTTAACTTAATTATTGACCTGTCCCCATTAACATTTTTATAAGTGATTCGGCAGAATGTATGGGTGAAAATACTTTATTTTGGATGATCCTAAGCTAGGATAGAGCCCTTAACATACAAGGTAAAGATTTAACACAATGTGGCAAAGTCCGTGCTCCCATTTATAAATAGGGAGATTCCATAACATCACCAATAAGTGCAGCTAGAACTTAAAGTATTATCTGACTTCAACAACCAATTCCCTACTCTCCATCACCTAAATGTTATATTTCACAGGAGATAAGAAGCAGAGGGAACGTTGATTTAAGAAGGGAATAAGCGGTGGGAAGCAAAAATCGTTTTCTCACATAGAAAACAAGGCAAGAAAAATGCTTTAAGAACATTGCGTTGGAGAGGAGGAAGGAAAGAAAATGTGTCCCTCGATGTGAAGCTGACCTTTTTAGCTGGATGGGAAGCAAGGCTGCACTATAGTGTGAGGTGTGGGGTGCAGCTCAGGGACACCCACTTTGTGCTGCGAATGGCAAGTATTTCTACTTTAGTATGTCAATATTTTTAAATATCCAAGTTATAACTTTTATTCCACATGACTTACATTATAAGTTTATTTCCTTTTATTCTCTTGTTTCATATCTGTTTTTCATTGTTTTATATAATGGAGGGAGACTTTGAACTCTTCAATAGTAGATTAAAATGGCTATTCTCTCAGATATAAAAATTGAAGCCAAGGAATTACATCTTTATGATAAAGTATAAAATATTGGGTCTCCACTGATAGCTAAGCAGCATGCAAGTGGAAGGACAGAAAGGAACACTAGGATAAAAGGACAGGAATAGCTTTATTGAGGGTTTCATATACTCAGTAGGGTATAATAATAAATCACATAAAGTGATAACAGAAATAAATGTATAACCCCTTTGTCCCTCAAGTCTTTGCAGGAAGCATATTTACATTATTCTGCTAACTTGAAACTATGTACTGTGTGAAAAGTGTTTGAACAAAATGATATATATTATCATCATTTGTAAGGTCATGAATTCTACTTACTTTGTCTTAGGATGCTCTTGTCTACAACCATGACTTGCTACTGCCTAAATTGTATTTGATTGGTATCTGTCAATTACTCCATTCAAATAAAATATTAGCTGTACTCTGAAAATAGATGGCCTAAAACATGGCATTAATGCAAAATATAAAGCTCCTTTCAGACTTTGTTGACCTCCTGGCCCAAACTCCCTCACTCTGAAAGAAAGAGAATGACACATCTATTTTCTTTATTATACTAGGTCTTAACCCAACATTAATATCAATGGAATAAAATCAATTTTAAATCTTCTTCCAAATGTCACATTATTCAAATGGACCATGTTGTCACAAAATGTACTCTCTATGAAAGCAACATGAGTAATACACAAATGCCCCGTGTTGACATTTCACGGCATAGCATCTCCACTAATAAGATTCTGGCTCCCGTTCTAGTTATAATGCACTTGTGAAATACTAGAAACAAAATATAAATCAGATGTTATAAAGCAGCCCCCAGCTCCATGACAGCCCAAGATCCTTTAGAGAAAGAAGCACTGAATGGAAAAGGGCAGAGAAGTTTAGCTTCTCTTTCTCTCAAAGACAGAAGTATTTTTCTTTTCTTCCTACTTTTTGTGTCTTTTGTATTAAAGCTGTAAGTTTGGAAAATAAAATGCCTGACTAAAAATATTGAAAATACAGTAAAGCTTCACTAGGTATTTTTATTTGGATCCCTAACTCATATCATTTATAATACTACAACAATAATGTCACATGAGGGTGTATACTTGCACATATACATGAAATTTTACTTAAGATACATACAACATTTTATCTTGCATTTTATGAAATATTTGGCCACATGCTATTATTCATTTTAATGTAGTTTTTATAATTGCATTTAATGGTTTAAAGAAATTTTCCATTAAACTATTATTATTTTCTTTGCAAATTCACCATCTAAATCCTTAATGCTAGCCTTACAATGGCCTACAAAAGGAGTAAGAAAAGGAAGTGCCTGTCTTTGATTTGCCTTACTCCTTTGATCTTCCTTTACCAATGTATAAGTTTTCTGTTTTTAGTAGAGTTTTCAATTTTGATTATAGTATTTTTTGTGAGTCTACTTTTAAAGTATTAAAACTGTATCTCAAAAAATCCATACATTAATACAGTGGTTTTCTTATTAAGAACATTAGTAATCATTTCATTATTGATACATCAACTCATTCATTTAAAATAATTCCCTTCCAGGCCAGCTGGCGTGGCTCAGTAGTTGAGCATTGACCATGAACCAGGAAGGGAAACAAGCCACTATATGTGCCAATGTAAATCAGGGGTTTAAGGGAGGAATAAAAAAAAAAAAAAACTGCACAGATCATTACTCTCGGGGTGGGGAACTTTGTTTTCTGCCCAGGGCCACTTGGATATTTATAACATCATTCCTGGGCCATACACAAAAATTAGCCTGCAAGCCCAGCCAGCATGGCTCCGGGGTTGAGCATTGACCTACGAACCAGGAGGTCACAGTTCGATTCCCAGTCAGGACACATGTCCAGGCTTCAGGTTCAATCCTCAGCAGGTGGTGTTGCAGGAGGCAGCCAATCAATAATTCACGATCATCATTGATGCTTCCCTCTCTCTCTCCCTCTTCCTTCCTCTCTCTGAAATCAATTAAAGTATATTGATTTCATCGACACCCACACAGATTCCCACAGACACCCACCCACACACATATTTCCTGGTTATTTAAAATTGGCCATTTGATGCTTTCATTAAATTGCATTAATGTTTCCTTTTGCTCTTCTACAGAAATTTGCTCAGAAGATATGTTAAATACCTTCAGAAAGAAGCCAATATTTGGACAATTTATATACTAAAAAAATGCTGTATTAGAAATGTTATTTTTCTCCTTGAAAATCATTTAATCTTATACAAATATGGGTGTGTAAAGTTCCAAAGCTTCCTCTGCCCAATACTTTTATACATAAAATATTAGATATTAATATTCACCAATGGAAAGCCACAGTACACAGTTTTATGTTTAAGTAATGTTATTTCACTTGCGAAATCAAATAAATAGTAAAGTTATATTTTTATAAGGAACATAGGATACTATTTTTCTGAGGAACACTGAGAAATTTATTTCACCTTTTTATCTGATGAGTCATTTTCCATTAATTTTGGGAATAAAATCCTACAAAGAGGTAAAAGTTAAGTATCAGCTTCCTTTCATTGCCCAAATCTTTATTAAAACTTAACAAATGAAGCTTTCTTTTCACTATTTACATAAAGCACTTTTTTATTAAATATAAAATTTGTCATGAATTAATGTCCTTTTAATATGAAGGCAGTGAAGTTTTCCTGTTGACCTGTACATCATTCTGCTCAATGGGATAATTAGTAGTAATTAAACGTTATCCATCTTAAAGCTGGCAGGAATCATCAGTTCTACATCCTTCTCATTTAGATGTGTAATGCACACTCTGCAGAGATTTTTTTGGTCCCACTTAAATCAAAATATATTCTCTTTTTAGAGACAATGACCCATTCACTATACCAATGACAAACCAATGCAATAATTACTATGCAATATGAAATTCTTTATTCTCAGTTGGTTGAGCATAGTTCCATGCACCAAAGGGTGGCCTGTTTGATTCTGGGTCAGGGCACATGCCTGGGTTATGTGCTCAATTCCCAGTAGTGGGTGTCGAGCAGGCAGCCAATTGATGCTTCTCTCTCAAATGAATGTTTCTCTCTTCTTCTTCCCCTCCCTTTTCTTCTGTCTTTAAAATCAATAAAAAAATTTAATAAAAATACTTGAGCTCTTAGTTTTGGAAAATTCATATGATGTGTAATTCCCAGTAATTATTGCTATCTCTACTACTATAACCACTAAAATTTGAGGTCCTAAGGATTCTTAAACATTTAGCTTTTAATTCCAACATCTGATTTTAAGAGAGCTGGTTAATTTAATCAAGTAATAAGATAGGAATGAAGACTGATGTCATGTAATAGGATTTCTACCAAGAAAATATAAGACTGTTAAGAACAGATAGAAAGAATGAGAGAAAAAGAAACTCAATCTTGGTTTGCTATAGCGGCCAAACCTGTTTCACCAATTTCTTATGGCTTATGTGTAGATATTTTGAAATTTTTGAAAATGCAGTAGGGAGTTGCAGATATGGTAAGAGGAATGTTATAGCAAGAGACGCTTTGTTTTAGGATGGAGTAGAAGTAAAGAATGGCATGCAAGTCAGGGAGCACAGACCCAAGGGGAGGGTGCTACCCAGAGGTTTGCTTAGATGATCAGGGCCTGTTGAGAACTTACAGAACAGCACAGAGAACTATTCTTTCGCTGTGCTGTTATGATAGTATCTTAGTCACAGATCTTAAAGTGGATTCCCCCTGTCTCATTTTCAATTGAGGAATAAAGACAATAGAGACTACCTTAAAAAACCAACAACAGATACGCCACATTGCACAGTTTCCAAGACAGGGCTTAGAAATGAATTTAGGAAACTCATCCACATTGAATTGTGATAGAGTTTGGTACAGTTTCTGAAAAGCATTTCTGGGGAAAGCTGTTATGTTTTTATCATCCTCCCTACTCCCAAGGTAGAAGACTGGCCAAGAGCTATCTCTTTGTTCCAATTTCAGTTAGATTTCAACTGGATATTCCAAAAAAACTTGATGTGAATCCCAGTCTTAGTGGTAGACAAGGCTGACTCATGTATGAAAATCTAGAGGGAGAGGAACATGCAGTTTAGCTGTTCTGGCTGCATCCTAGAGGGAAGTTGCCGTTGCAATGGGTTTGGCCTGTTTTCCAAAGTGCAGTTATATACAGACATAAAGAACTCAAAGTGGAAGGGAGAATAAAACCAACCAAATATGATGAAATGTTTATTCTAAAGATAATCATCCTAATATATAAAAAGCCAGGGGCCGTCATGACCGAAACAACCAGATGGATGACCGAACAGCAGGTTGTGTGGGGCAACCAGGCCAGCAGGAGGGTTAGTGAGGGATGACCAAACAACTGAACAGCTGGCTCCGTGGGGCGACCAGGCCACCAGGGGGATTAGTGAGGGATGACCAAAGACTGAGCAGCAGGCTGTGTGGGGTGACCAGGCTGGTGTGGGGGGGGGCAGTAAGGAGTCACCAGGCCAGCAGGAGGGGGGGCAGTTGAGAGGGGCAACCAGGCCAGCAGGAGAGGCAGTTAGGGGTAATCAGGCTGGCAGGGGGGCAGTTAGAGGCAATCAGGCAGGCAGGCAGGTGAGCAGTTAGGAGCAACTATTGTAGTAGCTGTGACCATTTACAAGCCCACAGAGGAATTGGATCTTGGGTCAAGCTTTAGGTTAGAAAGTGCCTGATAGATTTAACCTAATCAACATTGGAATTAACATGCTCTGGCACTGTTAAGGGATATACCCCTACTTTTAAAAATAGTTTTGCATGAAAATCTTATAAATGAAATTTTATCTCGTCAACAAAATGTTATTATGGAAAGAAGCCTTTGCATTTAGGAATCAAAAACTGTGTCAAGTCCTATGGTTTGGTTCAGTGGACTGAAGAGTTATAGGTTCAATTCCTGTCAAGGGCACATGCCTGGGTTGCAAGCTCCATCCCCAATAGGGAGCATGCAGGAGGCAGCCAATCAATGATTCTCTCTCATCATTGATGTTTCTCTCTCTCACTCCCTCTCCTATTCTCTCTGAAATAAAATATATATATATTAAAAAACTTGTCAACTATTTTTTTCCTTTTAGACAACCATAGTAACTAGATTATGTAAAAACAAACCCAAAATAAGTTACATTTTATTATACCTTTTAAATAAAATCTTGTATTACTTTGGAGCAATTACTATTAAAAGACAAGCTCACTTAGTTTGTGCTCCACAGTTCAAATGATTCTTATCAAAAAACAACCCTAGATTAGAAGTTTCTTCTGCTATCTTAAAAGCTATGACTACTATGTGTAATCACTGGGTACAGACATTTATCTAGAAATTTCACATAACAGGAACTTCATATAATTTTGTATTTGTATTGTGGTGATAAGTCAACATATTTAAAATCTCTCAATATTTTTTTTCATAATATCCTAAGAATCACAGATTATGGTAGTCATACAGCTGTTTCTATAAACAGCAAAATATTTCCAAATAATAAAAATGCAAATATTTTACTTCTAAATAAAATATTAGGCAGTTCTCATCTTTTCCTTTCAAGTAGTGGGGTGTATTCATAGTATTTGAAGAATGCACTTTCTTTGCTTTGATATAAAATCAAATTTCAATTTAGTAAAATTTTAAAACTACTCCCAGATACTTCCTAGCAGATGGTTCACTTCAAATATTTTTTGGCTTTGTTTTGATACTTTTCAAGTACTTACCTGAAATTACATATCTAGTTCCAGCTGAGCAAATATACTTACTGCTGTGTGTTCTTACTTTCTTAAGGGTATTTAGCAACTATTTTCTTTCTAATATGATTCTTAAATGAAAAATTAGTAATGCAAAAAAAAGTACAAAAAAGGCAAACTGTATTCTATATTTTCAAAATTAGGTAAAATAATGTAGCAATGTCTCTTTCTAAATAGGAAAAACTATCAGATGATTGATTTTAGTTGGCAGGGATTTATAATGACTGAGGTGAAGGTCTTTGTTTTTGTTAAAACATATTTTATTGATTTTTTACAGAGAGAAAGTGAGAGAAATAGGGAGTTAGAAACATCAATGAGAGATAAACATCGATCAGCTGCCTCCGGCACACCTCCCACGGGGGATGTGCCCACAACCAAGGTACATGCCCTTGACCGGAATCGAACCTGGGACCCTTCAGTCCGAGGCTGACACTATCCACTGAGCCAAACCAGTCAGGGCTAGGTGAAGGTTTTAATAGTACATTTCTTCATTAATAGACAACAAATAAATTAAAATTAGGTATGTTAAATGTTAAAGGTGCAAAGTAAAACAATAGATTGAAAATCATGAGTTAGAAAGAAAATAAAAATAACACTATAAAGTAAATGGAACTACATTTCAACCATAACTATAGCAAGTACCAGGGGCTCTTTCTCAAATATTGCTAACTCTAGATAACCATGGACAATGTTCTGGATTTAAAAGTAGTAAAACCATTGTGGGATTTGGCCACATAACTTAACCTAGTTGATTTTCATTTTCTTTTTTTCCTATATATATATCAGAAAAAAGTATAATATATGAAGTGTGTCTACGCTACAGAGTCCTTATGAATATTTGAGATGAGATGCTATGTGCAATATTATACACTCACATGTATGGATATATGACATTAAATAGAAGATACCACCTTTGAGTGACTATCAATTGACATAAACTACAGTACAAAAACAAATAAATACATGTATATCTTTATATTTTCAAAATGAACTGGTTCTACAAATAAATTAAGCCTTTATAAATATATTTATACATCTATATTTTCAAAATCAGCTGGCCCTACATATAAATTAAGCCTTTTCAAGAATATATAAGGAATTATATGTGTAGGAATTACAGCATCTTAGAAAAAGTAAACTATACATTTAGTTTCATTAATATTGTCTGACCTACCATAGAAAATCATTGATTCAGAATATTAAGTCTTAGTAATTTTCATCCTAAATGATTTTGAAGAGACCCTTTTGCATAGAGGTATCCAAATAAAATTATAAAGAATTTTCCTCTTCTTTCTAAACACTATGTACTCATATTTTTTGAGATTAGCAAAGATATGGAAAACCCTTGGAATAGAACTAGAGACAGCATTAAAAGATAAATAAGGGAAATAATGACAATACTGAAAGAAACCAAATATTGTGAGAGTTCCAAATGTCTGGAAGCCAAGGGACCCAGCTGTGTTATGCTGAAATTTATCTCTATGCTAATAATTCAAAATCGACTAAGATCTAACGGAGAAATTCAGGACTAGCAGTGATTGCATAAAGAAAACATCTGCCTGAGCAACTGTTTTTTGTTCCGTAAGACGGGGCCTGGATAGCAATGATATTTTATATTCATATATCCTTATTTTTTTGATACATGAAATGTGAAAAATAATACTCTATTTTAGTTTTCAAGCTTATGTATCTAAATGCATAGATTTGTAGGAAACAAAGTTATCCCGGTCCAGAACCTGAAAGAATTTCAATGTTTTTAGGTTCGATGTTCCTCCATGCAAATTCAAATGGCTTCTAAATGCAGAATCACAACTTATTGTTTACTGTTCAGATAGAAAGAATCTGATGTACCTTTCTAATTAAATATAGAACTTTTTTTGCCTGCTGTCACAGCTGTTTTATCAATATGTTCCTTTCCTCAGGAAGTACCCCAAAGCGAAATATCGTATTTGCCGGCATATAAGACGATTTTTTGGCCCTGAAAAATATGCCTCCAAGTGGGGGGTCGTCTTATACGCCAGGTACACTTCAGATAGACTGCCCATAGTGCTTGCCCCGTGCCATAGTGGCCTCCCGATGCCCGCCCACTTCATTCCACATACC
>NW_006294998.1:2715286-2733074 GCF_000327345.1 Myotis davidii | reverse complement strand
TTGCTAGGGACTTGCCCGGCACTTGCTCTCTACCTCTATTTGTTATCTTACTTCTATCATTGACAGTCCCTCTAGGTTGTGGGCTGCTTGCCTGTGTTCCTGAGAAGCATCTACGGTACCAGTCTATAGAGTGTGTTTTCTTTAGTGAATTACCGGTATGTTTACCGGTAATAAACTTGCACTGTTTTATGTATATGTTTGATTACATACAGCCTTGTGACAGTTTTCCTGCATGTCATAAGCATTTGAATATAAATTAAAATGTTAAAATCAAATCTGATATTGTTTTACCTTTTATTTGGTGTGTGGAAGGTGTGCGGAAGAGGGGGTAGTCTTATACGGCAAGTATATAACAAACTCTGTATTTTGAGTGGAAATGTTAGGGGGTCGTCTTATATGCCCAGTCGTCTTATACGCCGGCAAATACGGTATATAAAAATCTGTTCCTTCCCATTTGTCCAGTATAAGTTGTTCCCTTTCCTGGTCACATGAGTAAGAGTGAGTAACTGGTTTCAAAATTACTTTAATGTGAATCTATATAAACCTCATTAAATGCAGAAGACCTATCATTACCTGAGGTTCTTCAAAGATGCTTCCATTATTTTTAGAGCATGCATTGGATAGTTCCTGGGGAATAGAGACTAGTTATTCAATTGTTGGTGCCACTAACACAAGTTCTTAAATTCTGTTTAAAGGCTCATTTCTATTCACCTATGAAACCTCCCTGTTGTTGCACACAAGAAGAAATCTGCTTAGCAACATCACACGTGGTCATCCAGAATCCTATTTTAGCTTCAGTTCATTTGGTCTCCACTAAACACAGGTGACTTTTCTTACCTGAATGAGTAGCTGTTTATTTGTATTCCATCTCTACAATGCCTCTTATCTTCCTCTTCATGTCACATTTTCTCCTAGTCATACCCTATTTAAATAGAGCCCTGCCCTGGCTGGTTTGGCTCAATGGCTAGAATGTCGGCCGGCAGACTGAAGGGTTCCAGGTTCAATTCAGATCAAGGGCACCTGCCCAGGTTGTAGGCTCAATCCCCAGTTCAGGAGGCAGCCAATCAATGACTCTCTCTCTTAGCCTCTCCCTCCCCCTTCCTCTCTGATATAAAAATAAAAATTTTAAAAAATAAAAGAAAGAGTCCTAGGTACAGTTTGCACCATCCTCACTCCCTCCAGTTTATCAGCAGCAGAAGAACCTTTCTTAGAGCTTTCATGATATAGACAAGTTCCAAGCCTTCAGTGGCATCTCATCGCCAGTAACAATTTCCAGAGTCCAAAATTTGAGCCTTTAACAACCCCTCAAGACATATCTTTCACTATTCTCCTTGTGACTCCCTCCCATTTCAGTCCAAATAAATGACTCAAATACAATTGTCCTGATTGTCTCTATTCATATGCCTTGCCCACCTAATCTTCTATACTGGGGAACTTCTCTTTCTTAGGAAGTGATAAAATGCCCCCTAGTGTAAAAGGTCCAAGTAAAATACCACTCTAGGTTTCCGCCGCCAGAAGAATATCACTCTGCTCTCTAAACGTCCACAGCCCTCACACCCTTGCATTCTCCATGTCACACTGGACTTCTCTTTCAGCTTCTATGTATATATGTACATGCCCACTATATGGTTCAGACCCTTGAGGTAAAGAAATGTGTCTTATTCATGTCTGCAGTACTTAGGAGGTTATTGAAAATTAATTGACTGGAAAAATGTAGGCTCAAGAAGATGGTATTTGTCAACCTTTTTTTTTTTTATAAATATCTGTATTGAGAGCAATGTTTCTTTAAAACTTTTTGATCAACTATGCATAACCAAATTCTACTTTTCATCCTTTAATAACATCTTACATCAAGTGTATAACTTTATTGTAACTTGTAGCGGTGAAAATATAATTCAGAAAAACTTTTTATAAAATGGTAACTTTTTTTACCTAACACATGGTAGACATATATATATACACACACAGAGATATTTATAAGTCTATATGACTATATGTGCATTTTTCTCCATTACATTGTAATACTTTGAATGCACCTATCATTTTGCACTCCCAAAATGAGTATTAAATAAAAAAGCAGAAAAAATAAGACTAAATTTTTATGTAGTTTCATATTAATGCTATGAAATACATCTTTAATACTTTGATGAATATGTAATAAAAGTCTCCTTGTAACCACTCTGGGACCTTTTTTCTCACATGTATTTGCATTTACTACAACATATTGAGTAGCTTCAGTTAACTGGAAATATTTATAGATTATCCAATTATCAGTCTCCTTGCCTTACAAATAATAATTAACATGATTTGATTTAACACTAGAGGTCCAGTGCACAGATTTGTGCACCGGTGGGGCCCCTCGGCCTGGCCTGTGGGGAAAGGGCTGAAACCAGCTCTCTGACATCCCCCAATGGGTCCTGGATTGTGAGAGGGCACAGGCCAGGCCAAGGACCCCACTCATAGTGACTGGTCAAATGGTCGAATGAACGAACGGACACTTAGCATATTAGCCTTTCATTATATAGGATAAAGCACAGGACTTATTTTCTTTCTAGTCTTCTTTAAAAAAAATTCACAAACCCTAGTTTCTGAGCATCAAGTCATGTCATTAATGCTTATCCAGATTTGAGTGCTACCTTAAATCAATGGTTGCTTAATGTTTCAACTTACTTAAATTCCATCCTTTCCCCGATAATTTATTTCTTCAGATAAGACTTAACATAAGATATAGCCATGCTGGAGAAATTATTTTACCTTTTGAATGTATAAACTCAGCTTGAGATCATTACATTAGTGTTTGATGTTCTTTCTGCTTCTAACGACATTTACCCTTGCTCTGCATTATTAGATAATGCTATGCAATAGATGGGAGCCAGCTTCCTTTGGATTGCATATGATGTAAAAATGAGCCAGAATAAATACACCTAATTGGGACTGTGAATGGTTACTTAAGGGGCTGTAGTCGAGTCCATTTTGCTAGACATACTCTTATAGAGGAGGTTTATGAAAGTCTATATTCTGTATCTCCTACTACCACGTCTTTTAAAAAAAGCATTGTCTTTTGGGGCCTTGTATATACCAGACACTGTGCTATGGCATTATATATATTGCCTCCTTCCCTTCCCAAAAACACATTTAGAAATGAGGTCCAGGGAAGCTCCCTCGTCCCCATGGTCATGGAGGGAGGAAGTGAGTGGGAGGGGATTCTAAACTCCAGTCTTTTCCGTGCCCCATGCTGTGCACCAAGAAAGGTCCAGAGGGCCTGAGAGTGAGGCAGCGCCCCTGAAGCCCAGCATCCACGCAGGTGTATGCCATGGTGGGTTGGTAAATGAGACCGAGAAGTTTGGGTTTGTAGACTTTAGAAATTCCAAGGTATAAGGATTCCACCACGACTAACTTCAAGCTACCAACACAAAGTTACTGAATTCATACCTTGAAAGAAGGGTACATAGCTTGGACCTTGTAGTCTGTTAAGAGCTAACTCCTCCTGCAGGGCATCGGATATTCCAAAGTATGCTATCAAGGAAAGCTAAATGCAAACTTTGTCTACCACCCAAAGAGTGAGTGTTGAAAGGCAGGTGTGAAACAGATATGGCAACTTCTGCCCTGATACCACCTGGCCATTAATAACAGACTTATTTTTATTTATTTTTTTGTAAAGCAACTATTCAGTTCAAAATTGAGCCATTTTTGGAGAATGCTCAATTCTTATTGAAAAACTGTATTTCCATCAGAATAGCTGTAACACACAGGCTACTTACATCAAGGAGGGAAAGATACCTCCCAAGAGAGAAGATATTGACAAAGGATAGAACATCTTTCTAGATATGTCAAAAAACAAAGCCTATGAACCTCGCTTCCAATTTTGGACTCTAATACATAAATTCATATTCATAGGTCTGCACATTCACAGTATTTTTTATTCCTTAAGTAACAATTGAGCTCTTCCCAAGTGACTCCATTGTTCCAGACCCTGGAAACTTATCAGTAACCAAAGCAGACTGAATTTCCTGCCACGGGGTTTTGTTCCACTAAGGAGAAACAGAAATCAAATTGTACATATAATAAATAAGATTTTATACTCTATTAGTACTTAAATTTTCCAAAACCCAAGGTAATAGATTAAAAGTTACAGATGAGAAAAGAGCTCTACCTTACTGAAAGGTTTTTAGTACCCCAACACATTTCTTAAGTCATATTCTAGGAACCTAGAAGAAAAGTCATTAATCCATCAAAAAAAAATATTTGAGTGCCCATTACATGTAAAGAAATATTCTAGAAAACAGGCAAACTGTTTCCAAGTTAGTTATTTTCCCTTCACCTTAAAAGATTTATATTCTAGCCCTGGCTGGTTTTGCTCAGTGGTTACAGTGTCAGCCTGCAGATTGAAAGGTCCCAGGTTTGATTCAGGACAAGGACACATGCCCAGGTTGTGGGCTCAATCCCAAGTAGGGAGCATGCAGGAGGCAGCCAGTCAATGACTCTCTCATCATTGATGTATCTCTCTCTCTCCCCCCTCTTCTTTTCTCTCTGAAATCAATAAAAAAATAAAAAATAAATTTAAAGATTTATATTCTAATGGAATAAGGAGACAAATATATGAATAAAGGAAAATAATAGGCAATGCCAATTACTGATGTGTACTATTGAAACATGAATAAAGGTACTGTGACAGAGTGGCTAAGTATCAAGTGGGCTAAAGTAATCCTTAAAAGAGGCCCTGAAGGTGTGGACTGGGACAACACTACCTTCCAGGGCGTGGCTTCACACCCACAACTCCCCCTGCTTCTGCTTTAAATTCCAGGGCTTTGAACATTATTCCTTACCAGCCATGGAAGGACTGGGAACAAAGAATTCGAGGAGGAGGAAACAGGAAGCATGAATCTCTGATTTAAGAACGAGCTTAAAGTATTCTAAATACAGAGAAAAGGCTCATGTAGCCCAAGAATAAAAAGGATAAGTATAAGATAAAGATAGAAAGTTTTGCAGAAACCCAGTATGAACAGCCTTATGGATCTTGCTAAATAATTTTGAGTTTATTCTAACTTCAAAATGGAGTCATTAGGGCATTTTAAAGGAAGGAAGGGATACAACTGTCATTTAACCCCTTCCCCGGCAGAAACGTGTATACTCGTTTTCACAAAATGTTCTTTTTCAGTCGTCGACGAGTATACTAAGAAAATATGGTAAAAAAAATATGGTTTATAGGAAGACAAGTTACAAACTGTTTTCATAACCAGCATAAAAAATACTATATAGAACTAAAATAAAAAAATTAGTCTGAAAAAAAAACGTTTTTAACAAAAAAATTGTTGGGGAAGGGGTTAAAAAAGATAATTTGAGTACCACTATAGCCCTGTGGCAGATGATGATGACAAGGATTAGTGTGTAGACAAAGATAAGAGGATCATTGAGAGGTTGGTTATGCTGTAGAGATAAAGAGAACATCTGGCCTCAGACTTCTCTGACCACTCTTTATCAATAGTTCACCTTCTCCTCCATGAAGTATTCTCTCTCATAGGCCTTCCTTATTTTCTTCATATTTCACAGCATTATCTGAATTTTCTATTTACTTACTTGTTTGGTATCAGCCTGCTTTTAATAGAACACAAGAGCTGTGAGTACTGGGAACTTGTCTGACTTAATCACAGCTGTATTTACATACAAAAACTACTGCCCCTGAGACATAGCAGGTGCTCATTAAGTGAACAAGTGAATGAGCTAATAACTTCTACCCAAATGTTCTCATTCTACACTTTGGGCCACATAGGGCAATTCAAATCCTTGTTCTTTAAAAATGCTCTTAAAATAAGTGACTGCAGCTATGATACACCTCTTGACTTTCTCTTCTCTAAAACTCAATATTTCGACTACCTTTAAAATATTCTTCTACTATACTTTTAGTTTATTAAATATCTTAGTTGATTTTAAAACTGATTTATGCAATACAAATATTATGTGGACTTCTATGCATATATAGACAAAGGCATATAAATTAGATACAGTTGAATTATTAATAGCCTCTTCTGACTTTGCTTATGTCCTTTTTCCCCCAAGGCTCTTCTTTGCTGAGTTTAATTAGCTGATTTCAGTATTGGCCATCTTACATCATCACTTTGAAGGTTCAACAGTGTTATGACAGATCATAAATAAAAGATAAGGAATTTTCATCCCAGCAAACTTAGACTAAATTCTCCCATGGAAAAGGGGTAATTTAATTATCTGTAATGATAAGAGTCAATGGTAGAGATTGCTAGATGCCACCCATGACCTTTTATTCCTTGGTAATAGAATTCATTTCATCTGAGGCTACAGAGAGCACCTTTCCATTCAGGCAAGTTTGGCCATGTGTCTATGTTCAGGCCAATTAGATTTGAGAAGTGTTGTATTAGAGGCAAAAAGACTGCTTACAGGAAATGTACTGTGCTGGGAGGAGTGACCTTTCGTTCACCCTCCCTCCACTTGGTATTACCCGGCAGAAGTTCCTGCAGATATTTTGCACCCTGAAAATGAGCCATCTACTAAGAATGGGAGAACAGAAAAAATGAAGTAAAGGTATTCCCTCATGGCCATGAGACAGTATAACAACTTTCAATTGTTTACCTTCCACTCCTTTTATGTGAGAGAGTCTTCTTTAAACTTCTGTTATTTGGGGGTTTTGCTTGTTTGCAAATGATCCTAATCCTAATTGGTGAAGAATTCAGTTTATTTCTGAATTTCTATTTTACAAAGTAATTTCTTGAGACTTGTAAAATTATACCAGTTGACTGAAAAATAAATGGAGAAAAATATCACTATAAGAAATGTTAAATTGAGTTTGACAGACTTGAAAATTGATGATAGAAACAAAATCACATATACTCAACTTCAGTTCTGATCTATTCATTTTTTTCTAGTTGTTTTTTTCTTATATGATGTTTTTGTTGTCATTGATCTTCACCCAAGAATATTTTTTCCATTGATTTTTTTCTTGAGAGAGTGGAAGGGAAGGAGGGAGAGGGAAAGGGAAGGAGAGAGGCAGGAAGGAGGGGGGAGTGGGGATAGAGAGAGAGAGAGAGAGATGGATATGAGATAATCCACTGGTTGCCTCCTGCACACGCCCCAACTGGGGCCAGGGATAGAACCTGCAACCCAGGTATGTGTCCTTGACCTGGAATCAAACCAGGACCCTTTGGTGCTAACCACTGATGCTCTAACCACTGAGAACACTAGCCAGGGCTTTTATGACTTATTCAGCATTTAATATATGAATTGGAATTACTAGTATTCTTTGCTTTTTGAAAAAATAAACATAATTATTGGTGTTAAATTATATAACTTCACTTAAATGTTTTGCCAGTTTTTTTTCATAGCTTTATGAAGGATTGCAATTTAGTTGATGTTGTTTGGCATTAGCAAAATATTTAAGTGAAAGTATTTACTGTGAAGTTCAAAACCATGCTTGTATTTTTCTCAGCTTTATATTTGCCATGTAAATGTACATGGTAAGTGACATTAGGATATTTAAATTACAAACAAATTCTCTACTTTAAAAATACCTACTTACCAAAATCAAAGAGTACAAGCACAGTACCATAAATACTTATTGACCCCTGATATGATGTTCTTTGTATTATAAAGTTACCTGTCCTGCCCTTCACAAATAACCTATGATAGATATTTATAGGAGAGTTCTGACAGCACTTGGGAAGGAGGGAGGAATCTGTATTGGCCTTGGGAAAGAGGAAATAATATTTCAGTTATGTCTTGAAGGATAAGAAGAAACAGCAGGTAGAATAAAAAAGAATTGAACTAGAAGGAATGCCTTGAGCACAAGCATGGAAGCAAACACAGGCCACCCTTCTCACATTGTTATTTTTCCAACAGCAAACCTCACCCTTCCACACTGACAGCAGCATCCCCAACAACTTCATGAACTCTAAAGCCATTTTAAACACCCTGCTGTTTAAAGGATACATCCATCCTATTGACTTTACTATCGTCAACTCATTACTATGACCCCTTACTGTCTTCCCAGCTTTGCTTCCTATTTGCCAGGTTTTTTCCCCCATAGCTTTATGAGGGATTGCAATTAAATTGATGCTATTTGGGATTAGCAAAATATTTAAGTGTGTACAGAACATGATTCACAAAATAAGGACTACAGAGAATCCTAAATATGGCTTTTGTAATTTGAAAGAATTACGATCATTTATGAATTTAAATTGTTCTAACTTGGATTCCTAAGCCTAAACTCATTTTGGAACTGATTGATTTTTCATATAAACTGTATAAATATTTTTTTTCAGACAATGAAAATGGCTTGCCATATGGCATCATAAAGCTAGTCAGGCTTAATTTTTATTAGTTTATATTATATCCTCACTTAGCAGGATCTGGGAAAGTCAAGAACCCAATTATATCAGTCAGCTAAAACTCATTTTTATATGCATTATTTAATAGATTTTATGTATTCAATCTATATTTTTGACAAGCTGTCATTGCTTTCATGTGTCAAAAGTGATAATCTTTTTTAAAAATATGGTCTTATTGATTTCAGAGAGGAAGGGAGAGGAAGAGAGAGATAGAAACAACAATGTTGAAAGAATCATTGATTGGCTGTCTCCTACACACCTCCTACTGGGGATTGACCCGACAACCTAGACATTTGCCCTTGACCAAAATCAAATCCAGGACCCTTAAGTCTGCAGACTGAGGCTCTATCCACTGAGCCAAACCAGCTGGGGCAAAAAAAGTGATAATCTTGAAGTGGAGGAAATCAGAGTCAGGCAAGCTATTTTGGATGAGCCTTTCCATAGCATTGCCTACAATTGGAGAGATTAGACTAGGCCAGTGTCTTCAAGAACACAGCCTCTCTATGGGCATAGGAAAGGGTGAAGTGTATGTGAACTCTGCTCAAGACATTTGGTGTAAAGAGCATTGTCTTCTTCAGAACTTATACACACCTTTAGTGGCAGCTGGCAGCTGTGAGCATGATTTTAAGTTTCACTAATGAGAGTTTTCGTCAAACTAATCATTTATTTGCAGACTAATATTAAAATGGGCATATGCTAGTTGCCCATATTAAGTGTAACTCTGCTTGAAACCATACCTATCTTCTATCTATATCCTATCTAATATTAGACAAAGATGGTACCTTCGCTATACCTCCCATTGGCTATTCAGCATATTAAAATTAGCCTCCAACAAAGATGGCAAATAATTTGCATACTACAGGCAGGGCGGGACAGCGTGAGCCACCATCTGGGCCCAGTATGCAGCCTCGCCCCCAGCGAGGATCCCCGGGTGCTGCCTAAGCTTCGCCACCAGCCAGGACATCATGGTGATCCGAGAGCAGGAAAGTGCCACCCATAGGCAGTTCTCAGCAGGGCCTACCCCTGGGTTGCTGTGGCAATCCAGCCATTGGTGAGCAGGAAAGTGCAGCCTATAGGCAGCACCCAGCAAGGCCTGCTCCTGGGTCACCCTGGTGATCCCAGAGGAGGAAAGTGCAGCCACAGGCAGCACCCAGGAGGGCTTGCCCCTGGGTCTCTGCAGCGATCCAGCAATCCATGAGCAGGAAAGTGTGGCCTGCAGGCAGCACCCCACCTTGGCCACAGCTCAAGGGAGAGTACAACATGCAGTGGAGACCAGGAGCCTGGGAGATCAACACAGAGATGAACCTCTGCTGCCAGACTGTGGCCATCACTAGGACACCCACTGAGGGCTCCCGAACTGTGAGAGGGGCAGGCTGGGCTGGGGGAACCCCACCCCCCAGTGCACAAATTTCGTGCACCGGGCCTCTAGTATATATATAAAAGCCTAAGCAACTGTTTGGCCGGTAGCTATGATGTGCACTGACCACAAGGGGGCAGATGCTCCAACTGGTAGGTTAGCTTGCTTCTGGGGTCTGGCCTATCAGGACTGGGCAAGACAAGCTGGGCTGGACATGCCCTGGCGGCCTCCCGTGGTTCCTCCTCGGCCCCAATTGTGCACCAGTGCAAGAGACCCCACTGCTCCGGGCCTGTAGTAAATACGTAGAACTACACATAAAAAGTCAAATCTCTCCTGTACACACATGTGCACACACATAGAAGCTTTAAATTGTTTTATCTCTCAATTTCTTTGCTAGAGCATATATTAGTAAATTCCCATAAATTAAGTATTTATGAGACTACTCTCCAATTTAATCTGATTACCATTTGCCAAAAGAAAAATATAGGGTAAATTCCTACAAATAAATGCAGAGGTATTTGTTATCCACTGACCTTTATTACTGTGCATTTGTAAGTTTGTTATTGATCTCTTGTTTAAAGTGTACAATTACATAAAATATGATTTTGTTAACTAACTCATATATTTCATGTATGACAGCTGCCAGGAAAGTCATTGTATCAGAAACTAAGAGAGATAAATGGATAACCTTTCCACTATGCAAAGTTTCCACTGCGCATGCATTTGATTTCGGCAGCTCTTAGATAATATTTTGTTCAGGTTAAATAAGATGGTGACAAAACAGAACTAATTAAAATAACCCACATAGATTCCTGAAAGGCTTGTTTTGCTCTGTGCTCACTACACACCATCATTTCTACATCCTGCCACAACTTTAAATATCCTAAAATGTCGCACTTGTCATATTACCCCCGCTCCTAATATTTTTAAGTATCCTTCTACTGTGTATCAAGACAGGATCCATCTGGCCAGTCCCTGAATGCTACTCTATAGGACAAGAAAAGAAGCAGGAAAATGTCAGGATAAATATACCTAAGAAGATTCTTAGCCATTTCTGACTTTTGTTTATATGGACCAAACAGGGTATTTCACAAGAAAAACCACACAGAAGAAATATAAGGGGCAAGGATTTGAATTGTGGTTTGAGATATTCTGAACACAGTTATTACTCCATTACTCATACCCCTTTGTACTGGCCTCTATAACATAGGTTTAAAGTTGTCATTATATTTGCCAGAATTTATCCTTATCATGAAACTTAAACTTTAGGAACTACATCATCTCCAATAGGTGGAAGACTGGATCAGGCTGACTTTATTTGCTTGAAGAGGCAAAAGCATCTGAAGCAACAGCGAAACAGGTGTTTTCCTAACAGAAACCCATCTCATTCCCCTGTGTTCAGACACTGCTTTGTGCCCTTTGTAAAACAGAACCCTAACCTTCTCTCTCCAAGCCTCCCGGTGAATACAGGAATAATGATTTACTCTTATTAAGAGTTTCTACTAAATTTTTTGTTGTTGTTATTGGTATACAGAATTTTATTTATGTATTAACCTACCAATGAATGTTTAATGAAATTTCCATAATGACTTTTTAGTATCAGTATTTTAAGAGGTTAACAACAGATACAGCAATTAGTACAAACAATGTGCCACAGCAGGTAATAAGTCTGCGGACAGATGAGGAGAGGAATTGAGATGAGATGGATGAGACTTGAATAAACAGAGAGAAGTAGGTAGGCTATTCCAGTCAGAGAGTTAAGCAAAGGCAGAAAAATCAAGTCCAAACATTGAAAGATGTTTAGAAAATGTAAAGAAGGCTACTGGAGTTGAGTGAGGAGTAATGAGAAATAAGATTTGAAAATATTTGCTCTCTGTGATCAAATTGTAAAGGGCCGGGTCTCTAAGCTGAGCAGTTTGAAGTTTATTCTTTCTGCAGAGAGCAGCCTGGTCTGTGGCCGTGGAATGGGAAGAGGATGTGGGATGAGAATCATTTCTCTGACCAGGAGAGCTCAGTAAGGCCCTGTGCATGACAGTGGCCATGGGATTGAAATCTAGGCCATCTGCAGGGTTAGCCAAACAGGGTTCAAAATAGAGTCTGGAGGAGTTCCGCCTCTAACTCGTTTTTATTTTATTTTACTTTTTTCTAACACCTTTATTTCCCCATATCCTCTTCCTCCTCCACTCCCCCCACTCCACAATCACCACACTGTTGTCTACTGAACGCTTTATGTACATTTTCTCATTTAATCATGCCACAACCCTATGCGGGCAGTAGTCTCACCATTTTTCAGATGAGAAAAGTCAGACAGGAGAGGTGAGTAACTTTCTCAAGGCCATGCTGTTAAACTGTATTGAAAGCAGTATTGGAAAGCAGACTATAATGATTCCAGAGCCCCAGGTTTTAGCTCCTGGGGCTAGGTTCTTGCTATATACCGTCAGATTTCTTCCACACGTTTGAACTTTCACAGAGTGTCTGCTTGCCTATTGTCAAGACACTAAGCTTAACTTGCTGGTATATCATCCTGCTTTCCCAAATACCTCTAGCTAGCCTCCCAAATCTCTCAGCCTACAGTTCTAAAAATCTAATGCTTAATCTAATTTTATGGCTACTTCCCTATTTCATGTCCCACCAACCTGTCAAGGCATCCTATATATTTAACCATAGGTCTCCCTCATGTCAATATCATACATTGTAGACAAGCTTAAGTTGCCTAGGAGATATGATATGACAGCCTGACAACTTGCTTGCTATTTGAGTCCAAAACATCCTGATAACCCACCTTTTCTCTTAAAGTGTTAACATGTTTGTGTGTCCCGTCTGTCCATTTGGATTATAATAAGAATACTATTGTATATCTGTGTCCTCATAGCACCTATCAGAGACAAATACATATATCAACCAACTCAAGTAAAAGTCACATAATGTGGATGAATGCAGCTTTCAAATTCTTATTTGGTGGGAAACTAGATTGTTTAGAAATAGTACAAGTTCCAATGATGTTAAGAGGTCTTCATTAAAAAGAGGCTAGTATTCTGGTATGTTGATATCATATACTAGAGGCCCGATGCACACAATTTATGCAAAGGGCTCGACCCTCGCAGCCATGGTGGCTGCCTCAGCCCTCGCAGCCCTGGCTTCATCCAGCAGGTCATTGGGCTGTTCGGTCTAATTAGCATATTACACTTTTATTATTATAGATAAGTCAATAAAACAAGAGAGTGACTTTCTGAATAAGAATGACAGTGTATTTCACAAATAATCATTCACCAGCATATTTAACTTAACATGGCTTATCTCATCTTAAGTATTTATGATTGTGTTCCACGTATTATACATATTGCAATCCTATATAATAAAAGGGTAATATGCAAATTGAACTAAAGGCAGAACGACCGGAACACCTGTGGCCCCAAGCCGCGGATGGCTCTACCCCCCAGGAGCCTCACACCCAGATCAGGGGCGAGGCCAGCCAGCAAACTGCCCACAGTCCCTCGCCCCAGCCTGCCCACCCCCAATGGCCCCCATCAGGGGCAGGCTGGCAGGACCCCACCAGTGCAGGAATTCGTGCACCAGGCCTCTAGTATACATATAAGCAGTAATGTATAGAATGTTTCATAGACTATGTCACACTAAATGCTATTCAAGTATTCTTATTTACTATTAAAATATAGCCATAATTGACACAATATGTAAAATTACAATATTAATAGCAATATAAATAATATTAAAGATGAAAAATTATATATTAGTGTCATCAAATGTAGTATGCGGTGACATAAGTATAAATTACAGTTCAACTATTGACTACTTAGTTATAAATATTTTATCTATATTAATATCTTTATAATATACATCAAATACACCTTCATTCATGGGGTTCTCATGGTGAACAAATAGGATATAGGATACACACACACAAAAACACACACAAACACATACACACAAACACACACATTCATACAAATGTTTTGTAAGCTGCAAATATTTAACATGTTAATTATTAATAACAACTCTGAAAAACAGTGTTCATTTTTTTCTTCAGAATTATTAGGTGTTAGGGCAAAGCCAAATTAAGTTGCAACATACGACTTAGAATGATTATTTTAATTGTTTAGTTTTGCACGATGTCATGCACAAGTCTCAGTACACTGCTGGTCTTCAGTAATCCCTTACAAGGCAACCATTATACTTTTTGGGAGAATTATGCTCCAGCATGGCAAAGAAATTACAGGAGAAATATTCACATCACATCAGCATCACTGAGTATGGATTTTATCACAGACACCTGGAGATTTTTATCTAAATGGTTAATGAAAAGATCGAAGTTAGTGTACCAAATCTTTTACAATTAATGTAAATTTATTTAAAAAAAATCAATGTTGAAAACTTAAAAAGTTGAAAACATTACAGTCTATCCATAAAAAAAGAAAAATTCATACATTTTAAAGAAAAACATGTTTTCATACCCAGAGACCGGAATTTGAGAACTGAATTGTATATAGTTTATAGGCTCAACTCTGAATATTATAGTTCAGTGGATTGTTCTTACGTATGAAGAGCTGACCTCTCAACTGCAGCATAAGTTTTAGATGTTTTCCATGAAGCAACAAGCCCCCGAGTTCCTCAACAGTGTGGCAGTGATACCCACAGAGCAATCGGTTAAGATGAGGGATGTGGTTTATAGACAAATGGCAGTGATTTACCTTACACCTGAGTTCCAAACAAAGAACAAATAAAGGCAGCAACTAAGATTCTCTCTCCTGCCACCACATGTTTAAACAATCTTCCACTGACTAAGTATCCACATCATCCTGTTGCATAAATCAAATGAATATATCCTTGTTATTGATGTGATGAGAGCAAGTGTTTCAGAGCTCTCACCAGCAAGCCAATGGAGATGACAATCTGATACAAAGGCCTCAAATTTAAATAAATGGTGCTTTTAAAATCTAAATTTCCCAAGTTGGTACTTTGACATGAGTAATGTATAGCATGAAATAATCCTTACAACTCAACAAGAAAAAGCATTTTTATTACCTACTCTTACTTCTTTATACCCATCATAGCATTTCAAAAATCAATGGAGTGATCATGGGTGATACAATAACTTTTCATGACTAATTAACCACACTATTCCTATAAATGGGACCTACTTCTTACCTTTGTACTAAGGAAATAAATTATATATTATAGGACCCATTTGTGTCTTCACAAAGATGGTTCAAAAACAAATTATCAGTTAAAACAACCACACACAAAAAAATTAGAACCTAAGCAAAAAACTATATTCCACACAAAGATGTTAAAATAAATGAGAAAAAAATTATGAGAGAGGAATAAAGACCCTGAATTCATATACCCAAAACAACTTTAGTGAGGGGAGGTTACATTAGTTCCATAGATTTGATTGTGTTACTAACAAATCATTTTGATAGCAGTTAAATTTTATATCATTTTATAGCAGTTAAATTTTTTGTTATATGTTTACAATATTAGGACACTAGATATATGTAAGTGTATTAAACTTTATAGTTGTCAAAGCACACAACAAAGCATTAAATATCATTGACTGTAAAAATATTAATGTGAATTAAATAAGTAGGTATTATGTTTACTTTATGAAAAAATAAACTGAGGTTCAGATATGTTTAATCATTCATTCATTCATTCCATCGTTACTATTATTTAGCACCTACCATAGACTAAACTCCATCCTGGGTATTAGAAATATAATATTCAATGGAACAGATAAAATTCCTAACTCTCTGAGCTTACACTTGACAATATGGGGGGTTAGGACAATTATGTCAAGTGGAAATAAGCACTCCAAAAAAAAAAGAAGTCAGGTAGGGTAAGAAAGCTATTTCACATAGGGTGAATAGGCAGGCTCTCTTTTAGCTGACATTTGGGTGAAACGAAGACCAACTATGCATTCATCTGGAGAGTGCCAAAAAAAATTGTATATTGTTATGCTGACTTAATGAGCATAACAATATGCAATTTTAAATTTTTACAATGCTAAACAATGATTACAGTGATAGTCCAGCTTTACCAGACATGTTATATGTATAAATGCATTTTGTGAGTGACTTAGGAGTCCAAAAACTGGAAAAGCAAACAAAAAGCTGAATTACAGTTTTCCAAGTTTTTGTAAGATCCTAACTAATAAGGTGAAATGCAAGCCAATAGAAAAAAATATTGGACCTAGACTGGACATAAAATTATTAATCTCTGGGAATTTGTGGGAATCTTAGAGAATACATTGGGTTTTCAGAGGATTCAGAATATTGACTCCAATCCATTTTATTTAAGTATCAACTAACTGGTTTATGTCAATTGATAATGGGCTAATGTAACATTTCATTGAACTAGTCCTCCAAATACTCCCTGATGCAGGCCTAATGTCATGATATCATATTGTACTTCAGCAAAATTCACTATCCAAAAAATCAGAACGATTTCAGTTGTAACCTTCTGAGGGACTGCACACACTTTGGATAAATATCTACACAAATTGTTTCTCTCACCAACTTTTTGGTAAACAATAAATGACAGTGAATTTAAAGGTATACTAGGTCCTGAAGTTCAAATAAGGAATGATAAACATTAAGTCAGCTCTTATGAGAGTTAATTAAGTCTACCAAGAACTCCATCTGCCTGACACACTGCCAGATGCAAAGCACACTCCTCTCCTCTAACCTTCTTTCACCTTTCTGCTAGAGAACAGAAAACAAGTCTTAACAGTTTCTTCAGTGTGCTGCTGAAAACACAAGCATCAAAAGAAAATAAAGATAAATACGACATCACAATGAGAAACTTTTGTGTTTCAAAGACCACTGTTAAGGAAATGAAGAGGAACTATACAATGGGAGAAAATTTCTGCTAATCTTATCTCTGAAAATAAACTTTTATTTAGAATATATACAAACTCTTACAACTCAATAATAAAACATAGATGACCCAATTTAAAATGGATAAAAAAAAATTCTTAGGAGAGATTTCTCCAAACATGTATCAATGGCACTTGAGAAGATGATCATATTGGCTATCATAGAAATGCAAATCAAAACCATAAAGAGATACCACTTCACACTTACTAGGATGGTTATAATAATTAAAAAAAGAGACAGAAAAAGTACTGGTGTGAAGTGGAAAAATTGGAATCTTCATACACTGCTGGTTGAAATGTGAAGTAATACAGCTGCTTCAAGAAAAAAAAGTATGCAATTATCTCAGAAGGGTAAACAGACTTATTATATGACCTAAAAATTCTACTCTCAAGTATATTATCCCAGATAAGTGAAAATGTACATACTAACAAATATAAATGTTCTTATGAGGAAGAGATCCATTGACATATGAATAAATGGTAGTGGATCCATACATTAAATTAGTCAACCATAAAAATGAAGCAATGATTGGTGAAACTATGACTCTCTTCTGTGACATACAACATAAATGAACCCTGAAAAAATTATGCTAAGTATCCAATCATAAAGACCACATGTTGCACAAATCCACTTATAGAGATGTCCAGACTAGCCAAATATATAGAGACAAAAAAGTAGATTAGTGGTTGCCTAGGTCTGAAGAGACACTACTAATGAGTACCGTATTTGCCGGCGTATAAGATGATATTTTGGCCCTGAAAAATATGCCTCCAAGTGGGGGGTCGTCTTATACGCCAGGTACACTTCAGATAGACTGCCCATAGTGCTTGCCCCGTGCCATAGTGGCCTCCCGATGCCCGCCCACCTCATTCCACATACCGTTCAGGCATCAGCAGCGCTGCTGGGTGTATGCTCGGCTGTTATGCGATTTAGCTGTTATGCGATTTTACCACACTCACAAAATCGCACACAGCCGACCATACACCCAGTATGATAGCGCAAAATCGCGAATCGCGATACCATACTGCGTGTATGGTTGGCTGTGTGCGATTTTGCGAGTGTGGTAAATTCGGGTTACCGTATATTTCTTTACATATGCATTGAAGATTCGCGATTTTGCGCTATCATGGTGCCTGTTAGAATGTTGAAGAGCTCGCACTTGCGCACTAGTGAGGTCCCAGGGA
>NW_006294998.1:2713205-2715267 GCF_000327345.1 Myotis davidii | reverse complement strand
CTATTTGTTATCTTACTTCTATCATTGACAGTCCCTCTAGGTTGTGGGCTGCTTGCCTGTGTTCCTGAGAAGCATCTACGGTACCAGTCTATAGAGTGTGTTTTCTTTAGTGAATTACCGGTATGTTTACCGGTAATAAACTTGCACTGTTTTATGTATATGTTTGATTACATACAGCCTTGTGACAGTTTTCCTGCATGTCATAAGCATTTGAATATAAATTAAAATGTTAAAATCAAATCTGATATTGTTTTACCTTTTATTTGGTGTGTGGAAGGTGTGCGGAAGAGGGGGTAGTCTTATACGGCGAGTATATAACAAACTCTGTATTTTGAGTGGAAATGTTAGGGGATCGTCTTATACGCCCAGTCGTCTTATACGGCGGCAAATACGGTATGTAGATTCTTTTTGGGGGAATGACAAAATTAGCTATGGAAATAGTTATATAATTATACAATTTTTACATTTTTAATAGATAATTTATATAGTATGTGAACTATATCTCAATAGATATTATAAAAATATTCAGTCTTTTAAAATACATACAATGAAAGACAAGTTTGCCAAATGCACACAGAAGAGACAATCATAGGACCAAGATTATAAAAAATTAAATCCAATATAGTGAAGTTGAAGAAACAAAGTCCTTCATTTGCATCCAAGTGTTAACAAAAAGACAGGGCATAAACAAAAATGTGCTGCAATGTCATCTGAGATTATTAAAACCTTATGGTGGGAGTCTTTAGAACATGTCAGTCCCTTCACAGTAACCCCTTAAGAAAGTAGATATGAAATATTTGCAGAAATATTATGATAAGCAATCAGAGCAGAAAATTTATTGAAATATTACATAAGCTAAAGAAAGGCATTGATTAATTATTAATTATATTTACTTAAGAAGCTACATAAGATGAAAATTATAACTATAGTGCAAAGTCAATAATTTGAGACAGCATGGTGGCAAAGAAAGTGATTTGCATGTGAGGGACATAAAGACTTGCTGAACATCCTAGGTCAGTGGTTGGCAAACTGCGGCTCATGAGCCACATGTGGCTCTTCGGCCCCTTGAGTGTGGCTCTTCTAGAAAATACTGACATCTGCGCATGGGCCACAAAGTTTCAATCGCACTGTATGTGCACTCCCGCACGTGGTTTTTTGTGGAAGAGCCACACTCAAGGGGCCAAAGAGCTGCATGTGGCTCGCCAGCTGCAGTTTGCCGACCACTGTCCTAGGTAAATTGGCTTTACCTGTAGGAACTTGTGCTAATGTCATCTTTAAACTCTTGCTATCACTAAGTGAAACTTGAATCAACATGATACATTTTCATAATTAACTGAATTGCAATTATATACACTTAAACTTAGTAAAACATGTCTAAACCTCAAAGAACATTAAAAATTTTTAAGTAGAACAAATAAATTATAAAATCTGTGAAAATAAATCTTACACATGCATATTCACATAACATTAACTAATTACTCAAAACAATAATATTGGAACATTAACTCAAAGGGAGTTAAATTTAGTTCCAATTCCACAATTTTATCTCTAATCAATGTATATATTTCTCCATTTATATATATAATTAGAAGCCCGGTGCATGAAATTCATGTATATCAAAAGAGAATTAATTGCCCTAACCAGTTTGGCTCAGTGGATAGAGCAGCAGCCTGAGGACTCAAGGGTCCCAAGTTTGATTCCGGTCAAGGGCATGTACCTTGGTTGCAGGCACATCCCAGTGGGGAGTGTGCAGGATGCAGCTGATTGATGTTTCTCTCTCATCAATGTTTCTAACTCTCTAACCCTCTCCCTTCCTCTCTGTAAAAAATCAATAAAAAATATATTTTACAAAAAATAAGAGGCCACAGTGAAGTACTTGACCTCTGAAGATCACAAAACAAGGGAGACTTCAAGAGAAATACACCAGAAACATGGCAAGCACCACATGGAAGAGAAGCAGAGTGTCCAGCTCATCCTGCTGCTAGCAGCATTCAGGAGATCCCCTCTGCTGGTGACATGGGCAAGCTGTGCAGAATGTTGGTTACATCTCATTCCCAGCACA
>NW_006294998.1:2697536-2712541 GCF_000327345.1 Myotis davidii | reverse complement strand
GGCAGGTTCCTGCCTGAAACCTCGCCCTGAGGGAGGGTTCCTGCCTAAAACCTTGTCCTCCAGGAAACAGCTGGCGGAGGGTGCAGCCATTTCCAAGACAACCCTGCAGGACTGACTTCCTTCTGGTTGGTCGCTCTTCTGGCCACGATGAACACCCAGGGTTTTTATATAAGTAGATACCCATTTCCTGATATTTCATTTCATAAACAGAATGTATTAAGTTATTGTATACATCATTTATATAATTTATGTCATTGGTTATAAAGTGATCGTTTTAACAAAAGTATTTTAAATGTTTTCTTATTCAATTTTAGACATCTATAGATGTCCCTTTCATCAGTCATTTTTTGAAATCCCTTGAAATGTCTATCCAAATTATAATTATATAAATTGATTGTATTTAATGCAACAGTACACATTCTTAGTAAGAAACATGCATTAAAATATTCTGTCCCCAATATTGAGGAACATTTAAGTTAATTTTAAGTAAATCCTATCAAATTAGAGTTTGTAATACAGAACTGCAGTAAACATTGCCTTATTTCAGGAGAGGTCAGACAGGATTCAGATTTATTTTGCAGAATAATGCTATTGCACTAGAATCATTATAGAAAAAATGCTTAACTTTATATTTTATAAAAATGTTTTAAAATAATTTTTAAATCAATGTCAACATCTTTAGCTTCAAGAGCAACTAAAAATACCAGTGGCTATCACTGTTATATCTATCATAATAAGCAGAAAAAAAGGGAGGGGATGTTGCAAGATAAATACAGGAAAATAAATTAATAAAGCATTGAGAAATATGAGAAAGAAGAAAACAAAGTGAATATTGTATTGTAGCAACATAGAAAAAGGTCACTGGTAATAATTAAAGGACTTCATCCTATCTGGGTTGAGTTGCAGCTTTCAATTAGGACTCCTAAAAAAGACAAGAACATTTTCCTTCCTAATTTTATTAATATGTTCCTCTCAATTTTCTAAGTTAATCAGTCCATCATATTTTTGACAGATGGGAAAATCTGGGAACAGAATAGCCTTATTTTGTTCTGAATCAAACTGCATTTTATTTAAATGTACACACTCAATTTAGGTAGAAAGAAAAGAATGGGTGCAAAAATTATGAAATTTATGTGTAAAATATGGGTGTAAAAATTGAGGAAAACATTCTTGTAAATACAATGTTCATATGGGGAATCAAATAAATTAGATAATTAATATTTAAATAACTAAAACTTCTGATAGGAAATTAATATTTGTGGAGATAATGACTAAAGATTTTCTAAAACTGATGAAAAATAAATTTAAAAATATTCCTAATACTCAATAGTCTATTTTACTAGATATATTGGTGAGCCTACAGTAGACTATAGTCAATCTAAGGGTGCTTGGGTAGAATAATCAGTAAAACTTTCTTGATTTATTTTATGTACTAAAAGGCAACATTTCCTGGTCAAGAAGGAACAAAAACATAGACCTTGGAGCAAATAAAATGGTGAACTTTATTAAGGGTACAAAGCCTAGAAAGAGAAAAGGTTTTTCTTTTATCTATCTATCTATCTATCTATCTATCATCTATCATCTATCTATTTATTGTCTAAAGTTTTACATATGTCTCCTCCCCCCCGCCCCTGCTTGACACCCCCCATACACACCCAGCCATTCCCACCCTGGGCAAGCCCCCACCACCACAGTATCTGTTTCCATTGGTTATGCCAATATGTATGCATACAAGTCCTTTGGTTGCTCTCACCTTTTTTGGTTGAGTTTGAGCAAATACTGGGATTGCCTAGAGACTAAAATTATGAAGTACAATTAAAGGCTTCCTTAGGGACTTCAATTTTTTTCAGTATTTCCCTTTCTTTTCCTTGATATTCATGATTTATATATTACTATTTGGTTTTGTGGCCCCAAAATCGTTGATATTATTTTTGTACATTTGTTTCAATTTAAAAATATAGACTAGATTTTCTACCAAATCTGTCAATTATACAATGTCAGTCCCAGATGAACAAATGTTCACAATGCTATATCTCAACACAACAATGCTCCAATTACTCTAAGTCTGAAAGGCTGAAAACTATTAAAATAGCAATGCCTTTCTAATAGCTACACATTTTGTTTTATATAGTACAATATGGCACTGAGTGACAGCAATGACTTTCATCTCCTGGCTGTCATCTGATTTCATGCTTAAGCTGGTTGCTAGAAGGCAGATTTACCATTTAGGAACCCCATCATGGTACCATAGACATTGCTCTCCCATTATCCAGAAATGAGATGATGAACAAATGCAAAAGTATTTTGTGGCCATAGTGGCAATAAAGCAATAACCTAAAGATGTACAGCCCAAAAGATTACATGGCAGCTACAAAGAGTGGTTGACATTTAGATATGATAGAAATGCTAAATTTAGTTATAGCAATTTCTGAAAGAGCACCATTCATATATATACTAAGAAGTTCTTAGGGTCAAGTTGAAGATTCTCTTGAAAACTTCAATACTCTTGCTTGAATGGTTGAAAAAATGTGCAAGTGTTGATAACTACTTCAATTATAGATTTGATATGGTCTGTTTAGTTTAGAAAAAGGAACATCTTAAATACTATGTTATGTTTAATAGGAGGAAAGCTTAGATTAAATCTACTACCCATGGGAAACTTTTACCTCACATATTTTTATACTTCAAATGCGTTTGTTTTCTATATTTCAGGCTAGAAATCTATGATAAATTTCTATAAATCTGATAATTTATTAGCCATATTAAAGCTTCATTTTAAAAATGTAGATTGCAGCATTTAAAACAAGAATTTGTCGAGATGAGTTTAAGATGGGTCTGCTGTACCCATGAATTTCCATTACTGAATGGTAATGGATTCTCTGCCAGGCACATGAAAATATTGCTGACCTCAGCCAGCACTAATTGGACAAATGGGTGATAAAATTGCCTTGCAACATTACCATTAATGTGTCTATAACCTAAAATCAAATTATCTGAATGGGACTTATTGCATAGAACTTTACAATATTGTTTTCTCTCTCTCTCTCTCTCACACACACACACACACACACACACACACACACACAATTTTCATAGACATGCTTTTGAAAATTTGCCTATATGGACATGCTGATATAACCACTAAAACAGGTAAGACCAAATGAAAAAAAAATCATTTTTTTTCTATAATTAATAAAAATTACCAAAGGTAAATCTGAATTTACTGGCACATTAGATTCTACCAGAATAGTTTATATTCATAAGGTTTTCACATGAATTTTCTTTCATCTCATCAAAAAACAAGTTCACTCTTAGGGAACTTCTACTTAGCAAGTGTTTTCTGATTAAGAAATCTCTGGAAGAATATATGTCTGTATCTATATTTTTCTACAGGTAGTTAAAATGGTAGATGAAGGGTAGTTTAATCCTAAACCTGTTACCTCTTAATGACTGAGTTAAATTCACCTCAAGGGGAATTAAAATATCCTATTTTCTGAAGGATGCTTTAGGGAATCTCCTTATCTATTAATGGACTGACAGGTGTTCTCTAAACAATTAGGACTAATTAGCATTTTTGTTGACTAGATTGACTAGGGAGCACTGGAAAAAACACTTAATAGCCATGTAAATGGTTATTTCACCCTTGGACTACTCTTTGCCAGTGAAAAGAAAATCTGCTGTGGAGAAGCATGGAAAAGGGAAAATTGTTTGACTCCATAATTGTTATCATGAGTTAAGTTCCTTTCAGGGAGACAAAAAAAGGTTAAATTGTGTACAATTCAAACTAGATTTTCATCTACTTCAGCTACCACTGAGTCCTTTAACTAATTTTCCCTTTTAAGCCTCACAAAAGTCTTACAAGATAGTTGCTGATATTATCATATCTACCCTCAAGGAAGCTGATATTTGAAGAGGATATTTAACATACCCCAAAGGAGAGCAAAAATCTCCAATCCTTGCCTATCCCATTTGCTTTTTCCATGACACTTTGCCACCTCTCCATCCACCTGGTATTTTCTAAGGGCATCTCATTTATTGAAGATTGTATTCATGAAAGTGGAGTAGCAGGATTAATTTATATAGTCACTAATTATGACTTTCTAGTTTTATTAAAAATTCTCTGCATATTTATTTTCACTAACCACTGTAATTTTAAGAATCTACTATGTGACAATCACTATACCAGCACCTGAAAAAAAACACACACAACAAAACAGGGTAAATAAATCAGTCTTTGCCCTAAAGTAAGGGAATAATGAAAACCATGCTTTATTATAAAATTGTAATACTATTCAGATTATTATTTGTACCCATTATCATTAGACAGTATCTCTTGAGTTTGCTAGTCATGAAAAGGTAGTTGACTTAGTGGATCGTTAATAAGCACCATGGTTAAGTTACTTCTGACCTTAATGTATGGAGAATAAGAAAACCACAGATAGTAGAAATCTCAAAACTAAAACTTAGCTAAAGTCAATAAGCAGATATGTTCAGATCAAAAAGAAGAGAAAATTACAATAACTGAATTGTTTCAGTGTTATTGAGGATTTAAATACATTTGTTCATAGTATATTACACTGATATTCTCCTCTAAACACATTGGTGGTGATATATATTACATACAATTGACCATCTTAAGTTTTTTAAATTCCCAAATGCATTACAGTTCTAGAAAAAGTCTGAAAAGATGTAATTTTTTAACTAACATTGGACTTATTTTAAAAGTCCAATTAAGTGAAGTCATACTTAATACTTTTCACTTTGTAGCTAAGAGTTCGGGTACTATGAACCCAATAACTATCATTTACAAAGCTATCTTCTCTTTAGTATAGGTTTTTTAAATTAGACCATGTCAGCTCTGGATATGATGATCTTTATATTATCGCTGAAGTTTTTACTTTATTTTTCCTTTGTCAAATATTAAGAAAAATTTACTTTAGAGAAATGTGTTTCCTGTAATAATTCTCAATCTTAAAAATATGGTAGCATATTAAAAGCTAGTCATAATAATAAAAGGCTAATATGCAAATGGTCATCACACATAATGATGGATCAGCTGGAAGCGGGCTTGATCAGGGAACCTCAGGCCGTGCCCCCCACCCTGGTGCCAGGCTGGGGGACCTCAGGCCATGTCCCCACCCCAGGCCGGGGACCTGAGGCTGCACCCCCCACCCAGTGGGGCTTGATGGGGGTGGGGCCTGCGGGGTCTGGGTCTCCTGCAATTTTGAGGCATACACAGGTGGGTGGGGACTTGACTTTGGGTCCCGTGACATGCGTGCCCCAGACTCTGACAAGAGGGAGATTTTCATATACATTTTACTAATTTTCTTTCATCTCTGACACTTCTATTATAGAGAAAGGGCAAATAGCAATATTAAAATATTTCCTCTAATTAATTCCCTTTTAATGTGCATGAATTTCATGCATCGAGCCACTAGTAATTAATATTTTAATAATAAAATGTCATTTAATACAAATTTGTATTTAAAGTGCTTGAGAGGAAAAAAGAGATTGTAAAACAATAGCAACTGTACCAACATGCCTTGGGAATCTATGAAAGTTCAAAACCAGCAAGATAATTCTTTGAAAACTCTAATATTCACAGCATAATATTTTGTCATATATGCACTCTTAAGTCTCTGAAAAGTTTTATCTGTAATTTATTTTTTTTAATGTTTTTAGAATTGTATTAAATGTAGATAGGACCTCTTGAATTTATCCTCTAAGATCTACACTTGCTCTATTTCTATAAGACTTTACCTTCTTATTCTTCCATTGATAATTAAGTTTGTAGTATTTTAAAATATTATAATACACTGTAACATTTTAACTAATATTTCATTATGTATATCTCTGGAGAAATCTATGAACATATTACCTTTAGCATTTTCTTCTACTTCCTCTATTATGTCTGTTGCTTTTTTTTCCCCATTTTTGTGTTTTTTTGCTTTGATTTCTTTCACACTAAAGACCTCCTTCAAATATCTGTGATCTTTGGCTTTCTACTTATAGTCAAGAAAAGGGGAGGTAAATGTTGATGACAAGACCTTTATCAGAAAGTAGTTTGATAGGTTCACTAAAGGCTTAATGGGTGAGGCAACTTTTTCTTTGGGGGAATTATCCACGTCAGGCTCTGAAGAGCTACCCTTTGGAGCCATTTAGATTTTCTGGGGACGTAATCACCTAATTTTATGTCTAGGGCATTTTCTGAGGCAGGCTTGAGGTGATTAGGAAGCACGATAAAGAAAAGGACCTGGAGGATAATGTTCGGTTTATAAATTTTAACTCACTATACCAAGCAGGTAAATTTACTTTTCATCTTCCCATTCATCTGGCTTTTCCATGTCTAGAGTCTCTATTATCAGTTTTCCACACTGAGAACAAACTCTTAGTGTGTTTCAGAGGGGACCAGAAAGAACAGAAATAGATCTGGGATTTGCCTTGTTACTCAAAGGTAAGGGAAAGACCTGAATTTCTAACATCCCAATGTATTAACATTCAATAATTTCCATTGCTTATAGGTGTAAGTGGTCCAAGTTCAGAGTCTTTCTTAGGGCCCTCTGAGTATTCTTGATATCTCTACATATAGTGTGAGGTCCTTTTGTTAGTTTAGTCACCACTTAGTCCTTCATATTGTCTGCATCTTTTCTCCCATTGTCCAGGTTCATATCTTGGTTAACACTTTGCTATCAGTTTTATATGCTTTAAAGAAGGAAACATTATGTTTGATTAACCGGCCATAATTATTCAGAAGTGCTAAAATAATCTCAAAGTTATAAACTTATATTCAGTGGAGAAAATCATATAAGAATCTCTGAAAAAAATGTAATATGGAGAAAAAGGGATCTTTAGAATATTAATTGCTCTTTATAAACTCCCTTGATAATTATATCAAACATCAAAAAAGTCCTTAAAATGCAGTAGTGGCTTTCAATTTTCTCTTTATTTTTGAAATTCTATCCTATCCAGTGGATTTCAGCTTCCAGCTATTGCCTCATAGTTGGCAGTGAAGTTTTTAAAAAGAAATTTTAACAAAAATAGAAAACAAAACAAAACAAAATGACATTATGCCTTTAAGAAAAGGTTTTTGAAGGTATTTGGGGGAAAAAATTGAGATTGGCGTTAGTTGTTTTATTTTTTCCCCAGGAATTGCTCTAATTTAAGACTAGTTTATATTATTTTGCAAAAACACACACTTGAAAAATAATAATTCAATTCTCTTGAGTAATTTTGGTTCCCTTTTATAAGAATCCAGAAAGCAGTTGGCAAAAGTTCACGCATTTCAGGTCAATTAATCAAAGTTATTAGAATGCACTAATCATTTGCAGAACACTAATTGCTTAAAATTCAACAACAGCTGCATTTTACTTTAAGACTTTCTCTTAGATATTCTAAATCCAAGTATTTGTACAGATTGAGATTAGATGCAAGCTGTGAAGCAATATCTACTTTAATGGCATTCTCTTATCAAAAAAATCACTTAATATGGTACATCAATGACATTAATATGTCATTGCATCAAAGACATAATTCATGCAGAGTGCAAGCAGCTAAGGGTGGCACACAAAAATAAGTCTACATGTTCTAATAGCTTAAAATCAGGTAAAAGAGAGTAGAGACATTATAAAGTAGATTGATTCATGCCATAAGTGAGTCAAAGTAATATGGGCAGTTACGGTCTAAATATTCCAGAGTCATTTTTATTTCGGGAACAGTGAGTCAGGCTGATCTCGGTAAGGTGTGTCAACCATTCCAGGCACTGGAACGTTACTCAGTAGGTGATGAGGTAAAAGGTGGTCTGGGACTAGGAAATGGGTATAGAAGTTGGGAAGTATAGATAAAACTGGTTTCTAAGAAACCTATAATAACGCATAACCACGAAAATAACCATATGCTAAGTCCTGTGAGTCATCCTAGCAAATCACCAAACTGGGAGTGATCTTGGGACCCTCTGACATTATAAAGCGACAAGGCAAGGCACATGGAGCAAAGTCCATAGGAAACCAGACGCAATCTTCAAAAGTCCTCTTTTTTTTTTTTTTTTTTTTTTGTTACTCCTCACCTGAGGATATTTTTCATTGATTTTTTAGAGTAGAAGGTTGGAGAAGAGACGAAAGAGAGAAACTTCGATGTGGGAGAGACACATTGGTTGCCTCCCGCATTCACCAGGTATCAAGCCTTGACCGAAATTGAACCCGACACTCTTTAGTCTGAGGGCTGACACTCCGTAGATCAACTGAGCCAAACCGGGTAGGGCAAGAGTCCTCTTAGTAGAGCCATATAGAATGTGCTCAAAGCCTCCAGCAACAGAACTGTGAAAACATGTATTCAAAACATGTATGAAATGTTATCCACAATGAAAGCTCACCTGAGCCTAGGAGTCTAAGGTTATTATTGGGGGGGTCAATCACAGTCACCTTCTGCCTAGTACATACCCCAATACTAGACTTACAGAAAAAAATAATAACAGCAGCTATTCAGGATTAACCACAGTGTTTGTACAAATATTTTAGGCAAGAGAGACTCTTGCATCAGTTCTGGGAATGGTAGGAACACTTTTGAAATCCAACTTATCATAAGCCAGCCAAAGGCCAACCCTGCAAACAGGCCTTCCAAAGGAGAGCAGACTCAGACCTGCAGTTAGTTCTCTTCTGCATGATGATGAACTACAGAAGACAGATTGTGAAAGGTCTTGAAAGTTAAAAAAAATCCTGAAGCATTCAATCTTGTCGTTAATCTAATTTTGATACCACTTTGAAAAAGTGAGGAGAAAACTTCCTTCTCTGCCACATTTATTACTCTCCATTGTTATGAGAAAACAGAAAGAGAAAGGTCTTGGTCAACAACTGGATTACTGCTATTACTATTCTGATGCCAGGACTGGTATATTACATAAACTTTTCTTTCATTAGTTTTTCCTCTAATAGTACTGAAAGTTCTTTTAGAGTTCAGATTTTCTTTAAACAATAATTGTAAGTTATCATAGTCTATTTATACATCGTGTTCTGTTTCAAATATAACGACAATTTTCATAATGTTGTGAAAACGGGGTTTGATTAAAAAAATTAATGTGCCATAAATTGCTTTGCTAAGATTCCAATTTTACTCATTTGTTTATTTCTTCTCATACTCTTGGAGTAAGAATTTACCTCCAGGTTTTATGTAAAATGTTTCACAGCAGTAAGGCCCAGCAGAAGCTGACATGCTCTTCACAAAATATTTTATTGACTAAAGAAGTTTGGTGTTGCTGGTTTTTGCTTCTTAAAATTTTGTCCTTTCATGAATTGCAAGTGTGCTGTTAACAAAGCAAATTATTGTTAAATATAAAGAAGCTAGTTATTCAAACTCTTCTTTCCAACTGAATTTTTAGAATCACAATTATATGAAGTAAATATTCAAAGGTTACAGAAGAGACTACATCAATGAGGTTTTATTTCTTTATGTCATATGCCAGCAACTTCAAATTTATACCTTCTATCATTGTAACTGAAGAAATAAGATTTCAACTTGCAAAAGCACTTTGTATTTTTTAAGCAAGTGGTGAGTGAAGGAAACTTGAACAATACACAAAAACATAATTATTTCCCTAAGTAATTAATTATAAATTGTCCTGCTGATAGTAGATCCTGGATACTCTCCTAAGGATAACATTTTGCTGTTGCTAATAAAAAAAATGTACAACTATGAAGAAAAAGTTGACCCCTGATGTTAAATCAAATTTACTTTATCTCCAGAATAGGGTGGGAATAAGTTGGCTAAAAGTACTAGGGTGTAACTAACATGATGATTATTTCATTGTGTCATACACTAGAGAAAGAAGCCTTTCAAATTACTAGGTCCAAATTTCATAAGATAAAATGGATACAATTGTAATTAGCTAGTTGTTATTAATAGGAAAGGAGCAGAAGGATGGCCAGACGTAAACATGTCATTTGGGCAGCTTGACCAAGAAGTTGCAACTTTATACTCCCCAGGGAGCCACAGGTCCATTCCCTGCAGGTCACTGGGGTGGGGGGTGCGGGAGAGATTGGACAAGGGGAGATGGAGGCATGTGCAGTAAAGTTGGGGTGACATAGGGAAGGTGTAGGCTAATCAAACCTGGGAACAGATCATTGTCTAGAAGAGGCAAGGCTTGTAACTCACAAGCCTGCAAAAATTGGGGATATATAATTGCAAGCAAAGGAGCTCACTCTCTTGGCTCCCTTGGTTCTCTTGGCTCTTGTTGCTTTGCTGTGGCCTGTGTTCCCTCCATAGCCATGTGGCCCTGCAGGTCCCACATGCAACGGACTGATGAACTGCAGCAGCGAGGAATATAAACGAAGCTGGCCTGATGTTGGATTGGACTGTGTCCCAACATAGAACAGAAACTCTGGGCAATGGCTTTCCTCCTAGCTCTGCTGATGTCACAGCTACACAGGGAGGGAGGAAATAATATGGGACCTTGGAAACTCAGGAATGTAATTCCACAGAAATAAAGCTTTGTACAATATCTCATCCTCTGATACAAGTCTAAGAAAAAAAAATTTGTAACATCGTAAGAAGCCCACTCCCACTAGCAAGTAGTGAGGACAGAGAGCTCCCCACTGATAACAGAATGTCTTTCAGATCATGTTAAACACTCACTTCATCTTTATCTGAACACCAAATTGTCATTGTTTTTAAGTTTCTGCAATAAGTTCTACTTGTCACATTTTCTGTAAAAATAAGTTGCATTGTCCAGATAACATGTTTGAGTGGTTGAACATCGACCTATGAACCAGGAAGTCATGGCTCAATTGATAGTCAGGGCTTAATCCCTAGTTTGGGGCATGCAGGAGGCAGCTGATCAGATTCTCTCTTATCACTGATGTTTCTCTCTCTCCATCTCCCTTCCTCTCTGAAATCAATACAAATTTCAACCCCTAGAGGGCCGGGGAGCGCGGTTACGCTCCTCCTGTCTTTCGCCAAAAGTGCCAGGAGCTCTATCAAAGCTTTGAAATGGTATCCAGTTCTAAGTCTGCTTTTATTAGTGTTGATGATATTGCTAAATATGTCAATGTAGTAAAGGCTTCCTTCAGTTTTTGAAAATGTAACTTCATTTACTTGTGATTCATAATTTTTTCCTAAACTGCTGTAAAATCAGCAAAATTGCCTTGGCAATTTTAGCATAGTTCCTAGGATATTGGTTGGCACTCAAAGGGTTAAAAATAAAATAAATAAATAAAAGAAACTGGATAAACAAAGTTATATTCAGGATTTACAATCCTCATAAGAAATCATCAAATATAACCTTAAAATGTTTTCTAATAATCCTAAATATTTTCTAATAATTCTATTTTTTTTTTAATTTTCTGTAAAGTATGAACTTGTGTTCAGTAGCCCAATACCTGATGCATACAGATATCTGGCAAAAAAAAAAAGTTATTACATATTCTGTGGGGTTTTTGTTGTTGTTGAATAAACACATGCTAGTTTTGCTATAAATATATTAAGTTTATATTTGGGAAGTACTTTTAAGCTATTAGCTATCAATATCATTAACACTTGAAACTAAGAACTGTAATTAAGAAAATCTTAACATAAAACATCTTGAATTGGGAAATAATTCTGAAAAAAAAAAAAAAAAACATGTAAGATGATATGGGAGGATCTAGGGGAAAACACACACACACACAGGAGGGGACCAGAAAACATTCCCGAGAAATCTTAAAAATGTCAAAGAAAACAGTGGAAGGAATAGAAGAAATTGTTTTGTGTCTTTCATTTCTGAGTCTCCATGTTTCTGATAGTTTTGAATTTGCATTTTTTCTTTGACCATCTGTTATTTCTGCTTCAGTGTTTTCTTCTCTTAATGTACTGTAATTAAACTTCTGGTTATTTCTATCAAGTCTCAGTTTATGTGCATCTCTGTATTTAAACAACTTCCAACGCATCAAATAAATAGTACAATCACTGAATTGTGAAAAATATTTTAAGGCATACATTATAACCAGTTATTTGCCCTTTTTTCTTTTCTTTTTTTTCTTTCTTTTATTTTCTTTTTCTTTTCTTTTTTTCTTTTCTTTTTTTTTTTTTTTGCCTTCCATCTTTTCCTACTAACCCAGGGAACTCAAGATTACAATAGCTCAGGCCTCCTAGGCTCAGAGGGCTTTTCTTTTCACATTTTTACACAGTGTGAAACAGCACCTAGAGATTATGGAATTGATTGGAGATACCACAGGAAGATAACGGGTAACCACTCTGCCACAACACAAAGAAATGTGCTGATTCACTGTGCAGATTAGCTTTAGGAAAACAAAAGAAGATAAGACATTTCCCACCAGCTAAAGGTCAAGAATCCAACTCATTTACTGGCACATTCAAATATCATGCAATTCATAAAATGCTTCTGCTTAACGCTGCTTAAACTATATTATAACTGAGTGCTTCTGATAAGACAGTAAAGTGTATTGTATTGTTCAGAATTATAATTTAGATGTTTATTTTTCTTCTCTAAGGAGTTGAAATAACTATCTATTATTAATAGGAGTTTAAGTATTCCTGAGTGGTGTCAAGAGGTGAGGAGGGGGCCTGTGAGCTGGATTCCAGCTGAGACAGTTGACAGTAGGAGGAAAGTCTCATGGTGCTGAATGGAAAGGATTAGGAATAACACTGAGAGAATGTTGACAATAGTAGGAAGAATCATTGACAGAAAAGCACAGGCACTGTGTTGGGTTGAAAGAAGGTATTGGGTTGACATAGGGTCATGTCTGATCTCCACCTTCCATCTCTGCAGTTGGGTAAGTCAAATTTAGGGAATTTATTAGAGCTCAAACTAGTCAACTTAAATGATTCCTGACAAGGGAGTGATTTTGTTTTATTCATTGTTAAAATAACACCTCCTAGCACGAAACGCCTTATATTGTATATAGTAGGTCAAAATGATAAGTTGCATGAAACTATATACCATGTATTCTTAGAAAAACTCAGTCTATGATCAGCCAAAATAACAGAATAGCCCTGAGACATTTGGTAGCATTACACCTAGGCATAAAATAAGTTTCCAGCCAAGATTAATGGTACAGTCATTTCTTAACTATCAAGTCTTCTAAAATAGTACTGTGTGGCACAGCAGGGATTTAAGTCCTGGCCGTCTAACAACCACTTACTGGTAATAATTGCTAAACCAGGTACCTGTACTATTGCTTTGGTTTCCTCATCAGTAAATCGATGCTAATACTAGAATCAGTGCCATGTGATTGTTCTGAGAATGAATTAACATGTGAAGTGTGTAAAATACATATAATAAGTGCTACTGTGTTGTTAGCTATCATTTCTATTTCCATGACTGGAGCAGGAAGCAGGCACAGTGTAATGGATACTTCTAGTGCAGCTTTTATGCTCCAACAGTCTGGGAAAACAGTATTAGAGTTACTACTTATTTGTTATGGGACCTCAGTTCAGATTCTTCATTTTTCTAAACCTCAGCTGCAACATCGATAAATTGAAGAAAAATACTGAAAGCTACACAAGGAAAGAAGCAGATTGATTTGTATCACAGAACCTCATTAGGTTTTAGAAATTGGCTTCACTAGGGGCTTCTGAAGAGGATGGGGGTAGAGTGGTACTGAAAATGAGTGAATTCAGTGAGTTCTTTTATAGTCAGACCCTCTCAGTGCCCCACCCCCAACACACACACACATGCCATTAGCTAGGTGACCACCCTTCTACTTGAGCAGAAGTCTGTTGGACCAGAAAGGCTCAAAACTGAGGTATCCCTTTTGCCAACCAGAGGAAATGAGAGTTATTTCTCTCCAAGAAAATTTGGCAACACCCTTTCCAGGAAAGATCTACAAAGAATGACATAAAAACATCACTAACAGAAAAGTCAATGAATGGACAGGAAAAAACCCTGACCAGGTAGTCAGATGTTTTTAGTGTCCTATTTGGAAATAGGAATGCATGTGCTACCAGACAGGGAACTACTAACACTGTAGACAGAAATCCATACAAAGATAAAAGACATTAATGGAAAACAATGAAAATGCAACAAGTAGAATTAACATCTTCATAAATATGAAAGTTTGAAGATGTATTAGTGATATAAAAAATCGTTTTTTGACTTATTTAAAATTAGAATCTTCAAACGTGCCTTTTCTCTCTTTTCCATGATTTTATTACTGCCCCTCCCATAACATCCTAACATTCTTTCTAAAAAATGTTTATCTATACCCTTGCCTGTTCAAAGTTATATTAATTCACTATAGCCTCTCTGAAGCTATATAGACTCACTTATAGTCTTTATTACAATCCTATAAATAAGTTTTATCCCCAACTTATAGATGATGAAACTGCGCCATTGGGAGGTTGATTAACATGCTAAGGTCACAGAGTTGCTAAGTATCAAAACAGTATTTTAACCTAAGTGGGAAGATTTCAGATACTCTGTTCTTAGACACTGGTTCTGATGCTTCCTCATAAAAGTAAGCTCTTTAGGGTCAAAAATTCCCCCCTCCCCCCATTTCTAACTGTTAACATCTCCAGTTCCTAGAAGAGTAGCTACATAAGAGTATGGGGTGTTGGGTACATATTTGTTGAATAATTTCTGGTAGGCAATTAGACACAAGCAAAGCAAGGATGGTGAGCCAAGTACAGATGAGCCAAGTACAGAAGGTCACCAGGGTGGAAAGCCCCAGCTGCCTAGCAATGGACAATTGTAGGGTGGGACCTCATCCCAGGGTGACCTTTCCTCCCCTAGCATATTGATGGTTATTTGGTTTAGCTCCCCTGACCTTTCATTCCTAGACATAACAGCTAGGCCTCAGTTGTATTTCAGCTCCAAACACAGAAAAGTCGCATAAACAAACAGAGGCCAAGGCTGACCTCAGGACCAGCTGCATTGAATAATGAACCCCAAACCTGGCACCAACCAATCAATCAATGGAGACCCCAACTCTGAAATAACACACCTGGAAAGCTGCTGAATGTTCTATTGAGATCTTCCCCCTGGGACCTCCCATAAAATCCCCACCCTTAAAACCCTTAGG
>NW_006294998.1:2691286-2697296 GCF_000327345.1 Myotis davidii | reverse complement strand
GCCAGTACCTTTCCCTTTCCTTTTCCCTCCCCATCTCCATCCCCATCCCCCCAGGCAAATCACCTTTGCCTTCCTCACTTCCAAGCTCCAAGGGCCCTTCCTTTGTCTCTATAACTTGTTTCTTAAGTCCATTTCTTCTATGAATTACTTCTATAAGTCACTTATTCACATCTTTGATTTTCTAAATAATGTTCTCTTATAGTTTGCGTCTCGGCTCTGAATTCTTTCCTAGCCAGAACTCAGGTCTGGTCTGACCCCATGGGTCTAACATGCAGTGCCATTCCTGCCACCCACAAATTGAGGAACTAAAAGGAAAGCTATCACTATTTACACAGAACATTATGGCATTAACATTATTGAGATGGTTATAACATTACTGATATGGTTATAGACATACTAGAGGCCCAGTACATGAAATTCGTGCACTGGTGGGGTGTCCCTCAGCTTGGCCTGTGCCCTCTTGCAGTCCGGGAGCCCTCTGAGGATGTCCCACTGACTGTTTGCCCCCTGGTGGTCAGGGCACGTCATAGTGACTGGTCAACTGGTCGACTGTCTGCCCTCTGTGGTCAGTGCATGTCATAGTGAGTGGTTGAGTGGCCTTAGCATATCATTAGCATATTACGCTTTGATTGGTTGAACAGCCGACTGGATGACCAGACACTTAGCATATTAGGCTTTTATTATATAGGATGAACCTTATTAACTTAACCAAGATTATCCTGTAACTATAGGAGAGCAATATGGAAAAAGAGAGAATATGATATGGGAATAAATAAGTGGCCTAAATCCTACTTTATAATAGGAAGGCAACAGGACAGTGCATATAATTTGAATATCCAGAAATAGTGGTATTTTAAGCTATGTTTAGAAATATGCAAGTTCATACCAGAATAAACAAACGCTCTCAAGAGAGTGAGAATCATTGCCTCTGCTGTGGTTAGTATCACAAAGGGGTAAGGGCAGCAGCTGCTGGCAAAACAGAACCACCTCTTTATTCGGGATGATTCCTTTGGAGTGCTAACACCTGTCCTCAACACAGAGGAAACGTGAGGAAAGTGCACAGAAATAAATAGGCCAGTGTTCACAGGAACATGGAGATAATTACAGTAAATAGTCATGGGAGGTAAGAGATTACACGTTTACTATGAACATACTTCCTTTGAAGCAAGCCTGAGGATGGTATAATTTCATCGTGAATTTAGCTTTTCAAAGTCAGTCAATTTCTATTTTCAGGTTCTACCACTAAACCTTTTATAAACAAAATCAACAAAATGCTTTAGTGTTCCTGAGAGGCTTTTTGCCTAAGGATTGCCTTTCTAATTGAGCCCTCCAACTCTTTAACATGCTAATTTTATCTATTAACTTGTAGATGAAGTGGTTTCAGCTGTTATCTGTGAATCACACATAACTGGGCTTGATCTACAATTTCAGGAAAGCTGAATTTGAAGATTTTGCCAGCTTTTGTTAAAGGAATTTGATCATTTTTATAGAATTGGTTTTTGGTTTGTTTGTTTGAGTTTAGTTAACCAGAATTTTATGGACTAACCTCAGGGAAATAAGATGATAAAAGGAGATCAGCAATGAAGCTGGGGAGGGGGGAGGGTGAAGAAGTGATGAAGTGGGTGAATGAAGTGGACTGAGGGAACCATCTCTGAGGCACATTTGTGGATTTCCATCCTTCAAGATCTCATTGTAGAATAAAATGGGGGGAAAAGAATATTACATATTATAGGTATTGAGACTTCTGGGAATGCTATCTAAACTAATATCATTTGATCACACTCATGATATGACCAGAACTCACATGGAAATAGAGAAATAAATTACTAAAGGCATGACAATCATAAAAATGAGTTGCATCCTAGCTCCACTAAATCCATTTAAAAATGAATCCAGTGTTTTGTTTTGTTTTCTTTTTTTCCCCTCTGTAGCTTTGCAACTTGGGATTCTTAACCTCTGGACACTTTAAATTCTGTTGGGTAAAAACATTACCTTTGTAATGGATTGTTGGGGGAATAAAAGACATTGTATGTGTCTTATATGTCACATCACTGTCATTAAAATACATTGATTATGAGGAGGATAACTGAGTTTTCTGGCACAATAAATACAGAAGCTAATCTATAACCTACCTCAAGGTAAATGGATAGCAAAAACATGTGATCAAATCATTAGATGTATGATTTCTTTTGAATCTAAGTAGCATAACCTAGGGATGTGAAACTTAAAGAACTCACTCTTCATGCTTGAAATAGGGAAAAATTGAGGGATAACCTGTGTCAAAGCAAAAAATTGCACTTGATAAGGTTGAACAGGCATGGAAGACTTTATTCAAGGGTATTGCAATAGCGGTCAATACTGCAGAAAATGGAGAGGGATTGAACTCAATTCCACTGAAACAGAAAGCAGGAGAGTTTTCACCCAGCATTGACATCAGCTACCAGAAAAGAACTGGAGGGCGTGAGGGAGAGCTAAGGTTAGTAATATGATGAAGCATGTAATGAGCACTTACCTTAAGTTAGGCTCCACCTCCCCCTCAGAGACTGGAGGACAGATCCCCCCTCTTTCTTGATGATTACCTTTTAAAGGAAACTCCCAGATTCTTGATGTAGACAATCCTGGGTGTAAAACTGGCAAGAGGCTGGAGAACTTTTATATCACAAAAGCAGAGAAGGAATTTACAATTTCTAAATTTCTAAAGTAAACACTGTATGTAAGAAAGAGGTCAGAGACCTATAATCAGGAAGAAATCAGTCTAAAATGTAAGCCACTGCTCTCCACACGAAAGGCAGCATGTGTGATGGGAAAAGACCAAGTCCGTGGGCCTGAATCCCAGTCCCTTTACTTAGAAGCTGTGGCCAAGTCACACATCTTGAGTGTCAGCCTCCTTGTTTGTAAAATAGCAATGATAACAATTCCCAGGGTCAGGCATAGAGTAGCTGTGCCCTAAATATTAGCTATTATCATTTATTATTCTTTTGTTTCATTGCTAATTATTAATAGCTGTTTTGCACATTAGCACATCTTTATGCTAGATTCTGAGAGAGAAAGAAATTTCCAGCAGTTGGAGTAGAAGATAATTGTAGGCAGCTCGACCAAACTGCCCACCTGTTTCTCAACAACAGTGCTCCCCTCAGAAAGTTCTTGAGGCTACAACTAATTGTCTTAGGACTTGTGTTTTTGAAGATTGAACCCAGTATTAGAGACTGAATGCTATTTCACTCAAAAGGCTCAAGCAAAGTGCTGGGACCCCATCCCTCGACCCTCTCACCATGTAATGACTATAAGTCTTCACACCAAAGCCTGGACTAGGGAGAGGTAACCATTGTTCCCTCAAACCAAGTCCTTTGCTGCCCTAGCAAACCAGGGTCCCACAGGAGAGAAGACACACACCATTAACAAGGATAAAATTCCATGGTAGACCTGACATCCTTCCCTCACATAATCCCATCTAATAAAAGGGTAATAGGCAAATTAACCATCACTCCGTCACAAAGATGGCAGCACCTATAGCCACAAGATGGCAGCGCCCAGTCCTCTCAGCCCTACCAGAGTCCCAAGTCCTGGGGGGCAGCGGGGGCGGCCGCTGAGAGCGGACAGCATGAGCGGCTGGGCAGAATACTTGCTTCTTGGTCGCGGCACAGATGGGCGTCTGGGCCACCTACAGCCTGTGGGCAGCAGGCGCGGAGCGGCCCTGCAGAGAGCTACTGGTGCACCGATTTGTGTGCAGGACTACTAGTGTTTTAATAAAAACTACCTTGCAGTATGTAACCAACACGGTATAGAACACAGGTGAAAGTCCACAAACAATGATCCAGCAAAGGGATGAGGCCTCCAAACAGTTCAAAGAATCCATCACCTCTAGACACTTGCTTCCCAAGCAAGTATGAGTTTTTTGTTTGGTGAGCACAAGCATGTCACTCCACCTGCAGACCCAGAAATTCTACAGTCATCGGTTCCAAATCCCTTCTCAAATTTTAAATAACAAAAGAACCCAAATCCATCCACAGGAATTATTTTAATTTCCTTCAATTTCTTTGCCAAATACCAAATGTTGATGTATTAAAATTGACTTAATTATTCCATTGAATTGTTCAAGCAATTACATTTTCTCAAATTAATTTAGAAAGTGTTGTAGGAATTTTAATGGAAATAAACTTGTGCATGAATTCTAAGGGACTTATTATCAGGATGACACTCAATAGAGTAGACTAAAGCAGCTAAAGGCTGGAAAGAGTTAATAACTAGCGACCAATCTGAATCCAGGTGAGTTTTAGGAGCTGTGAGCCTAGTGTTCAGAAGGGTGAATGAAATTGGATTTTTAAGAAATTTGGGCTCTTAAACGGACACTTCAGTGATATTTATAAAGATGAGAAATATGTTTATAAACAAAAGTGCTATTGGTTTTCTGTAAATGCTATGCAAAAATATGAATGAGTCCCATGTACTTTCTTGTCTTTAAAGTAACAAACCACCAAAATGGAATAAACCAGAAATATTGAATGAGCTCTCAGAACAGCAAGGACAGCAGCATAGAAAGGACTGGTGCTTGGCAGCCGTTGATTTTCATATGATAGAAAGCAACTGGCAGGCTCAATATCTAGTTCAGAACCACGGCACCAATAAAAAATCATATCCAATCATATACCCCCCCCATGATGTAGTAGCATAGAACCCATTTTAGGCTATTATAAAGAAGACCATAAATAGATTACAATTAGATATAACAATAAAATGTCCTATATAATGGAAGTAAAATGTTTTATGTCCATCAATGAAAACTACAACCACAATGGAGGATTGGAAAGCTCTGTCAACATGAGACTCGGACAGCATTTTCCTTTATAAAACACTGGCAGCTTCCTGCTTTCACTTCTGAGATACACTTCCATCTGTCTAAGGGAAGCAAGACTAGAGAAAAATACCATCACCTGGAATTCAATTGACCTGTTGGGAAGTTGGGCTTTTGTATGCTGAAGACCATTCATTAAGGTTCTCTTTAGTATCATTATTGGAAGATCCAGCATAGCATTTCTGTTGTGATTTGGGGATGCCACCGATTATTAACTTTTTGATGAAAGGAGTTATACACACTCTGCTTTTTAAATGTTTGTTTACATAATGGCTCTGCCAGATTATAGAGTCATTGCAAGGGCAAAGGCAGAAATTTTCAATTCCTCAAAAGGAATTATTCACTACATAGTGATTGTGGTCATGCAAGATAAGGCCTCATTTTCTGACAGATTCTCAGAGGTAAGTGTTCCATAGATAACACACATAAGACATTATTTTCCAATGCATTATGTTTTTTCTCCCTATAGCCGAGCCAGCCTTCTATTCACTGAAAATTATTATATGAAATAAAATCTGTCTCCCCAAGTTTTCTATTGAAACACTGATTTGTAAGCTCCAGGAGGATGGGGAGTTTGTCATATATATGTTTGATACAAAGGAAAACACATTGAAAAGGTGCAATTTATATTTAACAATTGCTGGAAACATCTGTTAACTGAAGGACACATCTATTATTCAAGGCAATCACTAACTATTCATCCATTTGTTTGAGAAACCTGAGCTTTGAGTTCACAGGGAAATCTCTCCCTCTCCTTTGGGCTGGTGTAGAGGACAGCAGGACTGTGGTTTGTATCAATCGGATTCTTGTCAAGATTATTCCCCTTGGTGGCTGGACCACAGCTGAGAGAAACCTCTTTCACTACCACCCCATCCATCACTGATAGGTTGGATACATTACCAAGTGATTTTGGTAGTAGAGCTTAGGAGTGACATAGTACAGGACGATGTGCAAAATGTTTAATAACTAGACCTGTGAAGGTACCGTATTTGCCGGCGTATAAGACGATTTTTTGGCCCTGAAAAATATGCCTCCAAGTGGGGGGTCGTCTTATACGCCAGGTACACTTCAGATAGACTGCCCATAGTGCTTGCCCCGTGCCATAGTGGCCTCCCGATGCCCGCCCACTTCATTCCACATACCGTTCAGGCATCAGCA
>NW_006294998.1:2678915-2690817 GCF_000327345.1 Myotis davidii | reverse complement strand
TTGAATGTGAAGTGATGGAAAACATCCTTGTGAGAGTTCTCCTGCATGTCATAAGCATTTGAATATAAATTAAAATGTTAAAATCAAATCTGATATTGTTTTACCTTTTATTTGGTGTGTGGAAGGTGTGCGGAAGAGGGGGTAGTCTTATACGGTGAGTATATAACAAACTCTGTATTTTGAGTGGAAATGTTAGGGGGTCGTCTTACACGCCCAGTCGTCTTATACACCGGCAAATACGGTACTACCCACCTAGAACGGGTCCTGGCAACAGCACAGGGTCCTACAGTCCCTGCTGTTCCAGGCAGGTCTTTAGGTCCAGGACCAGAATAAGGTCCTAAGGGAGGTGTTAGGCTTGCTGAGGATATTAATTGATATTAATTGAGGATACTAATTGAGCTTAAGGCAGCAGCTAGTATCTGACCGGAAGTACTCCAGCTGACCCAAACAAGCTGAATATACTAGTAAGCTGCAGTATAAGCAAAGGAAAATTTATTACTGCTTTGGGTCTGATGCTCTCCTTCTGCCCGCCCCCCCCCCCCCCCAAAAAAAAATGGTAGATCCATGGGGCAGGCAGTTTAATTTTAATATAAGAAGAAGATGTAAATTTCTCCCTAAAACAGCATGCTCAATAGGAGCTTTTTTAGGGAATGGCGGGGTTCCAAAAAAACTCCATAAAATTCATTATTCATGAATTTTGCTGTATTAGCTCATTTTTACCAGTAACAGAAGAGTGTTTACTTAAATGCTATAATATATCTCTGTAGGAAATATAACATAAGGGAAAATACTCACGCTTTAGAGCTAGGCACACCCCAGTGAGAGTAATGGTCCTATCATTTATTATCCCTGCGATCCTGGGCAAGCTCTTCCCCTCTAGCTGCACTGCTGTGCACAGCTACAAGTAATGCCAGAGATACCTGCCCACATCTGTTTTCACTTCTGGATAGAGGTCGCCCCACATAATTGCATGCCGTCTTCTCAGGAGGCATTTTCTGGCCACACCAGGAAAAAATATTGCAACTTACACAGGCTATCATCTGTAGCACTTACCACAAATCCTGTTATATTTAAAACTTAACTATACACTATTTTTTTGGTAGAAACAGAACCTTAGATAACATAGCAGATATACATGGTAATTACTGATATTTGAGTTAGAGCAGTTTACCAGATTTTACCTATTTAAATGGCATTTCCTAAAATATGTATGCTACACTGTACACCAGCGTTTTGCAATATGTTAGGAGTTTATATGGAAAAAAATTCTGTTGCCAAATTATTTGAAATCAATCTATTTAAATAACAATAAACACTTTTTTTCAAAATCACTTAATGATTTTAATTTATTAATATCCATTGTGAGAACCAAAGTTAATATAAGTATACTGAATTTCTTGGAGACTAATTCTAATCATTTAATATACCTAAACATTACTCTGATAATATTTCTCAGAAAGTTTTACTTTCTAATATTATAATTCTAATAACAGATGTTTTATCTGTTATAAACAGATAAACAGACACAGTCTTGGTGGTAGAATTTTCACTGTCAATGAATAAATTAGCATCAATATTGTATATATTTGGGTGGCTTGAAACAGATGTTCCAGGTTCTAATACTGAAACATCATAACTGAAGGATAAAAAGATTAAATAACAAAGGAAAGCTATAATCATTTGCTAGAGTATGTTTTAGTTTTAAAACAAATATGAATAAATCATTAAAATAAAAATTAAAAGATTTGGGTTCCTTATTTAGTTTGTCTACAATGAGTTCTGTGGGGTTGAGTACTTTCTTTAACCTCTTCATTTAGCTTCTTCATTTCTAAAATTAAAAAGTTGAATAATGATGCAATTTTTAGCCTTCTTCTTAGGTCTAAATTTTATGATTTTTTTTTAGTGAATTAAATAGTAAAGGGCACAGTGTCACTTTAAAAAAGGCATAAGAGAATACATTTTAAAAATATGCCTCAGATAATGCTATCATGAGAGATCATAACATCTCTTTATTTATTTGTTATTCCAGAAATTTTGCAATAAAAATAATTTGACTGAGATGATTTAGTTTGTGTCATTCTCAAAAATGTGTAAAGGACTATTTAACAACTTAAGTCAATTTCAGATCCTCAGACTCTAAGAAACCAACAGAATAAAATGTTATTGCTTCTATTTTACAAATGCTGCATTAAACTTTCACATATGAGCAGCTAAAATGCCTGTGGCATCTGAGAAAGGAGATTACCCTGTTATTTGAAAATCTTAGGTTGTTAATGACTATATATCTCAAGTGTGCTAGTTTGCAACCATTTGTCTGTTCTTGTTAGAATGTTTGGTGTAAAAACACTGCATCAAAATGATAATGCTTCACATATTTTTGAATTATAATTGTACTCCATAGTAATTGACTACCTGATACCCACTCACTTGATTGGCTGTCTATTAGCATTTTCTACTTACTTGCCTCACTTATCTGTCTGAAGCTATACAATTCAAAATAACAAACACCATGAAAGTAAAAAAAAAAAAAAAAAAGATGGCACATACTGCATGCTAAATATAGTTCAACTGGGAACATTACATATGTCATTTAGATAAGTTATTCCTTAATTGAAGATAGAAAGGATTATCATGGTCTCTGAAAGTTATACAACTACCAAGCCAGACTTACAGAATTTCCAACCATCATCCTTAAGATGAAGAACTAATGAATGCCTTCTCATATTCTTCACTCCATCGAGAATCATGAGATTTCATGTTTGAAACTGACATTTAGTATAATCTAGTCCCAAGCCTTTATAGTGTATATGAAGTCCTCAGTGTTTACTTAACAACTCTTAGACAGAATTAATTGGTGAGAGAGTGAAGATTAGAATATAGGTAATCTAATTACTAGTACAATAATTCTGCTACTCCAGAATATTGCCAAAATGACTTCCATGAAGTAAAACCAATTTCTCTTATTACAGTATTTCATCAGCATCAAAGATATCATCAATTGTTGGATGTGCTATTATTTTATGAATTATAAAGAAAGAAAAAATTCCTCACTAAATAAAATTTGGCACATCATAATGACAATTTCACATATTTTTGTCATTCAAGACTCTTGTCCTTAAATTCCTTCCAACTCTTTCAAGGCATGTAGCAATCTCTCCTAACTTCACTTGCATTACACCTGAGTCAGTACTAAAGCAAAGCATAGCTTCATCTACCCGTGTGAGTCCTTTCTTAGGTCACTTAAGGTACTTGGTATTTGCTTTAAAGGAAAAAACAATGGAACTGAGTTCATTCTTCTAATTCTGAATATCTGCTTCAGCAATACCAATTCATGTATCACTGTTCTGTTAAGTGACTTTCTGCAAAGACCATCTTTTCTTGTCTCACTTTAAGTCTTTTTTGAAGTTATCTTCATTCAATTGAAGTGACAATGTGCCAAGGCTACCTTCTGGGCAACAGCAACTTAAGGCTCCATCAGTTATAAGATTTAACCAAGTGTTAGAAATGTGACTTAGAACTGATGAAATACTACTTCAACCACCTGATTTGTCCTTTTATGTTGTTAAATTTTACATCTTAGACTATAACATTAATGTCTTCTTTTTGACAGTAAAAGGCATAAAAAATGGAAACTCAAATTTCTGAAGAATAAAGATAATAATCCAAAATGTGTCAATTCATTAGCATTAGCTTCCTTCGAGTCCAGGAATAATGTTCAGTACATGTTTGATAATAAGAAAGATGAAATAAGAGAAGACTTAACCTCTCTCTCCCTCTCTCTCTCTCTCTCTCTAACCATGAGAACAGAATAGAAGCCAGCATTTTTTATGTGACACAAATTCATAGTTGCAATCATTGATGAGGATGCCACCTGACCAAAGGCTAGTCCAAACTTACAATCACATTCCTGGAGCCATAATGATTAGTTTACTTGTGGGCCAGTGAACCAAAACAGGCAAATTAGAAATCTTCCCCCAGGGTTTTTAAAAATGAAGCTGAAATTTAGAAATTTTTTCCTTTCTGTTAAGAAAGCTATGCTGATACAAGCACTGATAATGTCAGAAATCATAATTTCAGCCTTAAAAACACACACACACACAGTCTGAGATACTTTGGCTGGCACACAGAAAAAAAAAAGGTAGAGTGAAATTCCAACTGTTTTAAATCTCTGTTCCTCTTATGAGAATCTTCTACAGTTTATGCCAGCCAAATAAGCCATTTGGCTTAGTATGTTTGAGTTGGATTTTTTTTGCATTTACAACCAAAAACTGTGTTAGCTCTGGCTGACACAGTTATTTAAAGAAATATGTCTCAGCATATGTTTATGATTAAGGAAAATATTTTAATTATTTTGTGTGACTACAAGTGTCACTTAATCACAGAAAGTAAAATCACACCATTTTTCAGGTTCATGGAAGTGAATAAAACTTTCATTGCTGTTAATTCTCTTCCTTTAGTTTTCTTCTAAACTCATGTTTTAAAAGGAAACAGGTAAGCAAAATTTTATTTGGCATTTGGGAAAAGTAAAATCTAAAAAAATGAAAATGAATTGAAAATTACCATAGTCACCGTCAGCATACTGAAAAATGTAGCCATTCATTCCCTTTTGGGTGTGTTATCATATAACCAACATAAAGTTTGGCCAAAAGTATAAATATAAAAACTGCGCTTCATATTCTCAATGGAAAATACATTGAGCAAAGAGATAGGCAAGAAAGAGTAAGTGTTTTTTAGCTTGACATATTCACAGATTTCATGCAATTCTCAGCTTGCTCTAAAATTTTATAAAATTTAAAAAATATTGCTGGCTCTAACCTATGCCTATATTTCTCAAAGGAATTTCCTGAGACACAAAGTTACATGCACTAGACTAGTGCATATAGTCTTTAATTTCATAACTTAAAGGAAAAAAAAAAAAAACCTAAACTGTGTTAAATTGATGCAAATAGTAACAACATTTATGCCTGAATTTTAAAATACAACTTCAATAGTTCTGTATGCAATGTGTCCCTTTATTACAAGTGGGCAAATCTTTTGAGTATATGGAGACTCCCAGGACAGATCTAATACTAATACCACTATTTGCTTACCAGCATTGGAATCTTGGCCCTTTAATATTGATCTATAAAATAGCCAACCATACAAACTATAAAAATAATAATGATCAGTGTTCTCCTTTGAAATTATAATCTTCTAATTATAGAAGATTGAATTGAATTGAATTGAAAGTAGACACAATTCATTTTAAAACATTATGAAGCCAATTTAAATTTTTATGAAAGAAAATATTTTTCATTATTACATTTTCTTTTAAATATGTAGAATTAACCATTTTCTGACACTGGGCACATTTACATTTTGAAATTAAATGGAAGGTCTATTGATTAATTTATTATGTTACTTTTCCTTCCAAATTAAAGGAACGGTGATAGTGAAATCAATAAATTAAGTCCCTGAATATTTAATATACCTTTTATGTTAAGTGGACCACAGGCTAGACATTGCTGATTTTGGAGACTGGAATACACAAATCTCTGCAAATGCAATTTCCTGCTCCCTCCCAAGTAATGGCCTTGTACTTAGCATCTGCAGGACTTGGGAGTTGATGGCAAGTTATTTTATCACTGAAGAGGGTCAGACAGTATTTGTCGACTACCCCCCTAGAAGTTAAGCACTTTTCTTGGTGAGATAAAAATTGTATATTGCCTACCAAATTTACTTATCATCCACAAGTCAGCTACCTCTATGATGTCTCAATTTTATTGTGGAATTAATGGGATAGGACCTGGTTCAGTCTCATTGTTTTCCATCTCATTTTGAGTATGTGACCATTTCCTTATTTCTGAAATGGAGATGTAACTCGAAATATTAGAAATAACTACTTTGATTCCTTATATAACTGTAGTTTACTAGTAAAGATTATATTAATGCTCATCCCAAATCAGAAATTAAAACTTCTCAGGTTTCCCTGGCCGGTCTGGCGTAGTTGGTTGGACATTGTCATGTGCACTAAATGACTGCTGGCTTTATTCCTGGTTAGGACACATTTCCGGGTTGCAGGCTAGATCCCCCTTGAGGGATAAGCAGGAGGCAACCAATCAATCTTCCACTCTAGCATCAATGTTTTTCTCTCCCTCTCCCTTCCTCTCTCTCTAAAAATCACTAAAAAAAAATTTAAAAATATATTAAGATAAAATAAAATAAAATTTCTCAGGCCAGTATGTCACCTTAACAAAGGTTTTCTTCTTTCTTGATATCAGTGTTGAAAGAAACAGTTATGTCCCTAAGATTCTGACTTTACTATGTTGTTTCATTAATTCATTTCTTTGTTTATTCATTCACCTGTATTTCACTCATGATGAACTGAAGAGTAATATCTGAGCTAATTAGATCATACAAATTTTTGAACCACAAGTCATAAATTTGGACTTCAGAATGCTATGGAGAAACCATTACCTATCAGTAAAAGAGTGTTACTAATTAATACGGAGCTTACCAATGACCCATAAACCAACCTGTCAATGGAAGAAATTTTAAATTAGACACCTCTTAGTAACAGAATCAACTCTCGTTGCTGGGGATATACTGAAATAGAGTATAAGAAAGGTTCCTGCTCTCTTGGAGATAATAGTTTAGTGAAGAAAGATACATAATGTACAAATACATACTACATAAACACATGAGAAGATATATTTGGACTGAGATAAGTCCCCTAATATAAAATAACTAGAGGCCCAATGCACGGAATTTATGCAAGGGGCTCAGCCCTCGCAGTCCTGGCTTCGTCAGGAAGGTCATCCAGAATGACATCCAGAAGGTCGTTTGGCTATCTGGTTTTATTAGTATATTATGCTTTTATTATTATAGATAGGGTGCTATGATAGTGAGGGATTGCTTACTTCCTTAAATAAAGTCAGAAATGGTTTCTCAGAGAAGATGATATTTGACCATAGACTGGAAGATGAGGACTCTCAGATCCCAAAAGCCAGGCATCAGAATTCCAGGAAGCAGAAAATAGCAAGTGCAAGAATATGGAGGCAAGTTTGTTTGGCGTGTTGAAGATCAAGAGGAGACCTGTGTGACCACCTGGCAGCAATGGAGGAACAGGCGTGCGGTGGGTCAGGTGGGTCAGAGTGATAGAAGTGGGGGTGACACATGAGGCAGAGTCCTGTAGGAAACAGTAGGATGTCTGCATTCTACCTGAAGAGACATGAAGGCGCCCTAGAAACAATCTGAGCAATGTTTTAATTCAGTTCCTTTTCTGAATACGGCAACATTTCAAATTTATTGTATTCTTGATACTGTCAAATTTAAAGTTAATCGGTATAAAGGTTTTAAGAAAATAGCTAGCTTTGCAAGGTTTAATTTATTATTGTTTTATATTTTTAGAACCTCAGAGAAGGGAAATTATGAGCGAAGTGAAGCAGAAGCTCTAACGTGTACCAGGGATCTGTGAGTGGAGGTGCTTTGATGAGCTCCTCCTGAGAGCAGAGACTATTATCAGAGCTGCTCTCTTCCCTGTTTATGGTACTGCTCACTTCCCACGACTTCAGAGACCACTCACCTTTAGTTCTACAATTCATGTGGTTTCCACTATACAGTTCTCAGTATCTTAATGTTTCCTGTATAGCAGACCCACCCAAAAAAATATTATTTTAACAGGATCATGTCATGCATGATGCAAACTTCCTACTAGCTTTAGGTAAAAAGGGGAATATCCCATGTTCACCCACTGCTTTCTATGCCTGGCACCTGTGATCTTCTGTCTTTGTGCTTCGTTTATGGGTAAGATGAGCTGCTGTTGATGTTGAAAGTTCTCCCAGTTGCCCTGGGTCTGCCATGGCTCAGGGAGGAAAGGGCAGAGGAACAGCTTTGATGTTGCCATGTTAGAAAGTAGAAAACAGCAGCTTAGCAGCTAGAGAAATGTTGCCTTTGGATCACGAACAGAAGGGCCATAGCAAAAGTTTTACAAACAAAAGTGAAATTTTTCTACGAATTCATGACTAAAATCTTTAGTGAGGCCAGTTAGTTTTTAGTAAAGTTTTCAGTTGGAGTGTAATTCTATTTCAGGATTGTAATTATAGTTTAGGACTGATTAAATTAGAACAAGAAGATGCTAATCAAACTGCTACTTCTCCTCCTTAAAAATCATTTAAATTAAAATTTAAAATACATATTGAGCCTATATGTACATTTCCATTCATATTGCTGTGTAAAAGTAAGCATATGCCTTTAAAATAAAACATTACATCTCTAATTAAATCTTATCTAAATTATCAGGAGCTATCAACATAAATGGTTGTAAAGTTGATATTAATATTTCAAATATTTTAGACAAACGATTTAATAATTGATACTAAATGCTTTATTAATATCATAGTATTGTATTACTTTTATGCGATGGAATACATCTTTGTTTCCAATAAATTTCACACATGGAGAAATAAAATTTCATGATATTATCAATAAAAAGCAAATTAATTCTTCTTTAATTAGTTCCTCGTTCTGCTTCCCTTGTTCCCTTACCTCCTACCCCGGAGCTCTCTCAGTCTTTGGAAGGCTCGGCAGTTCCTTGCCAAGGAGGCTGTGCATCGGCTCAGTCCTCCTCATCAGATGCTCATCCTCCCCGTCAGCCCGCATTCACTCTTCAGATCACGTTCAGAACCCCTTTCTGATTCAAGGAACACAGTGAGTACATAATAAATCTACGGAGAGGGAATGAATCTATGAAAACCTGGGATACACTCAATGGCCAGGAAAACTTTTCAAAGGTGAATAAGAATGATTTTTATTAACTGCATTAATTATTTATTCAAAATGAAGTATAATTTGCCGTTTGTTATTCAGCGGTGGTTCCTTGGAACCTGCTTTCCAGAGTTACAGAATTTTCTGTTTGCTTCATGTCCTCTCACCTCACTTGAAGTTTATGATTGGAAATTAGGGTTTTTTCTCATGCCCTTCTTTCTCCACCAGGGCTATTGACACCTGGGCACAGTGGTGGTATGAGCCGGAAGGGGGGTAGAGTTCAGTTATCAGAGGCAGAGCATTTGGCCTCAGACAGATTTCGACTGGAATCCTAGATTTGAACACTTGCCCCACAACAGCAGCAAGTTAATGTTAGTGTCTTTATTTGGGGCCAATACTCTCTTAACTCAGAGGGTTACTTTAAATATTCAATTAAATGATGAGCAGAAACCTAGTAAATATAACATAATTTGCGTAGTGCCTAAGTTGATTCTTTTATACCTCTCTTTGATAAGTTTGTACTACTTGATATGGGTTAGGTTCTGTCATGTTATTTAGCTTTAGGGATTATGTATGTACAACACTGAACGAAAAGAAAACACATCTTATGTCTGCACATAGATTATAGCTGAAAAATATTTTACCCTATAAGAAAATGCATAGGCAAATATTAACATTATTACACTGTAATAAGCCAATATTACAGTATAATTGGATGTTAAGATCTGTCTATGCATATGTAATCTTATGACTATTTTCAGATGTCTTTTCAATTCTTATCCTTATTTTTAATGTGTGCCTTCCTAAATTATCCTTAACGCAATATAATCTCCACATATCTATAGCAGAGATCTTTATTAGACAGCTAATGCTTCTCTGATTTAAGCTTTAGAATTTTCAATGATCATTTTCATAAGATAACCTTATTTTTTCCCGATAATAGAACTCTTTGAATTTGTGCCCCTTTAGCTATTTAATCATGACCCTAAAATTACTTTCCTTCTCACTCAGTCTCAGATTATGAGGAAATGGCATAAAGACCACGTTGTCGGAAAGACCATTAGAAATGAGACCTGGCTGGGGAACTAATATTAGGTCAGAGAGAGCTTACTAGATGTCCTCTGCTAATCCCTTTTACACTTGAGTTTTATTTTTTTTTCCCCATTCTCTTCCCTAATGCATACCCATATTACCATACCATAATGTACATCTGCAGGCTCCAGAAAATTGAAACTGATTTCTAAATTCATACATATCCAGCTATGACCATTATGCAGTTTCTGAATGAGGATACTGTTTTTCAGTAAGGAAATGTGCAAAAGCATTGCAGGTTTGAGGCAGTGGAGTGAGCCTTGAACTCAGAATCATGGGATCTCTGTATCCTGGTCTCTTTTAATTTGCTCGGGGACTAAGGAGACTTGTTTTTTTCTTTTTCTTGACCTGCAAATAATGAGGCATCAAAGCTAGCCCACGGTGATAGTGTTAGGATTAAGTGTGTTCCTAAGAGGCAAAACCTACCATGCACATCACACATTGCCAAAACCTGCAGTACGCTGACGGGAGGTGGTTGAGCATAGCTCTCAAGTCAGACCGAAATATCTGTGATTTGTCTCAACAACACATGATGAGCTGGGTGAGATCAGGCAAGGAGCTTAAAGCTCTCTGAGCATCAGGTTTTTGGTTTTTTGTTTGTTTGTTTTTGCTGTAAAATGTGGATAATTATCTCTACTTTATGGGGTTGTTATGAAAGTAAATCATCATATGAGCCTGGGATGGGTAGCTCAGATGGTTAGAGTGTTGTCCAATATGCCAAAGTTGCAGGTTCAGTTCTCAGTCAGGGCACATACCAGAAAATAATCAATGAATGCATAAATAAGTGGAGCAAATAATTGATGTCTCTCTCCCTCTCCTTCACTCTCTCCAAAAAAAGTCAATAAAAAAAGAAGTATTGGTATGTAGGTAGAATCAATAAACTATAGTTATCTATAGCTAATTATGGAATGAAAAGTTGGGGAATGAGCTGAAGGTGAGCAGCTTGTAGTTGAAGGTGAGCAGTTGGTGAGATAATTATGCCTTCATCACTAAAAATCATTCTATTCATATCCAAGTATTTAAATTAAATTATAATAATTTTCCCATTCTGTATTATATCTAGCTGAATATGAATGTTGTAATTTGAAGAATTAATGAAAAGAGTTTTGTGGTAAAATAGGAGTTTTGGGGGTGAAATAGGCAGGTTTAGGAAATTTTAGAAATTAAGGGGTCCATGGAAAAAGCACAAGGCTTTTGACCTGCAAAAGGTACATTTCCATAAGACAAGGGAGCTGGGAACAGCAGAAGGTACATTTCCATAGAATAAGGGAGCTGGGAGCTGCAGAAGGTACATTTCCATAGAATAAGGGAGCTGGGAGCTGCAGAAGGTAAACATTTACAGAATAAAGGGAAGGAAGCCCCTCATTCAAAGAGGGGAGAAGAAAGCCCACAGGGAATAGGGGAACAATGAGGGAGAAAAAGGAGGAGAGCCTCTCATCTCTCATGTGAGGTTCAATCTTTGAGCTTAAGAGTTACCTTAGTGACCAAATCAGAAGGGGATAGTGACCCATCAGAGAGGATAATGAAAGAGAAAATAAGAGATTTGGGGGCTAGCTATCTGGATCTGTGCCAGTTACCTGCATTCGGACACACACTCTTGCTTGCTGATAAACTCTATTCTTATCTGTGATGCCTGCCCTGCCTTGCAGAACCAGTTTCCAGAATACTCCCATTTTACAGAGGCCATAAACATGAACCATATACAACCCCCAGAGGGGGTTGGCAGAGCTGGCGCCAGACATGCCTGTGAGTGTAATTTCACTTCCCCCATCCAACTCATGGGGGGCTGCAAAGCCCGCGAAAAGTCCAGAAGTTTGATCCATATTTGAGGGAAAAAGGAACTAAGGGTATAAAGGGAAAGCTTCGTCCATATTCATCGCTCAGGATTTGGAGACTGACTCCCCTGAGTCACGACACTAGTGCATCTGCAAATAAAGGCTACTTTTCTGAATATCCTCTGAGTGCTTGGTTGATTAATTCTCCCATGCCACCTGGCAGCTTATCTGCAACAATATCAAAGCACAAAGATCTATGGCCTTTATAAACCTTAGGAAAAGTGACTCAG
>NW_006294998.1:2649915-2678876 GCF_000327345.1 Myotis davidii | reverse complement strand
TCCCCCACATGGGAGTCTGTGCTTGTTTCTGAATAAATTTCCACCTTTGCTATATATAGCACCTTTCGTCCGTGGTTTCTTTCTTCAACTCCATCAGACAAGAGCCCAGGAACCATCCTGCCCAGGGGAACACCACGTGTTCTAGTCCAGCAATCCCGTATCATTAATATCTTAGTACAACTATAGAGTCATAACATTAAAATTATTCCCATGTTTTTCATGACCTAAGCAAATATTTATTCTTAGGTGAGACCTGAGGTGTCTGCCTGACTGCTGCCTGAAGTAGCATGTCTTAGTGAAAGAGGCTGTATCGTAGTATTTCCCCAACAGGATGTGACTCTTCCTAGCCCTGCCAGCTGCTGAGAGGTTGGGAGAAAGCTGGCGACTATGGAGCAGGGATACTACAGGCAGGACTGTAGGTCTTTGTTCCTAGGATCACAAAAAGTAGCTGTCCAGCAACTAGTAGAACATTAAGCACAGACTATCTAAAGCTTGTACTTAGAATGAAGTGTAGGAGTTTCCTAATACAAAGGCTAAGAACTTGATTATAAAAGAACTAACATAAGGAAATTGGTATCCTTCTTCTTCACATTCCTCTGTTCTCTCCTTTCATTCATTTAACAAAGGTGAGTAAGTTTCTGTTGAGTTCCTGATATATGCTAGTCACTGAGTTAACTATAGGGCTAAAAATTGCCAATTCAGAAGGAATGTTATTTATCTTACTCTAAAAATGCATATAGTCTGACAAGAAGAGATATTTAAGTCAAAGTAGGGTAATATATTGTTACCTATGTAATAAAATGTGCACGGCCCATAAGGGGAACACAAAGAATGGAGTGGCTAATCCTCCTGGTCAGTAAAAAACTCCTGAAACAGAAGGTAGTGGAGGTATCACTCAGTTATGGCTGCTGTATCAGAAAGAATGAGGGACCTCTGGGCAGAGCTGAACAACGATGGCCCTTTAGACTCTACTTAAAGAGCTACACCAGCTCCTTAGAACTCCAATAGTAATGTATATGGCTGCTGATTCATTTATCTATAATGAAAATAAAATGGTATAAAGTACCATTTCAGAGTTTAAATACAAACATTCTCAAGATGGATTTTGAAATGCTGATCACACTCATGGTTAAAGAAATCTCTCTTATCTCTTACCCAATATAGGAAACTCTATTGTATAGATCTATCTTTACAGTTAGCTACATATACATAATCAAATGAATTGTTTCTTTTTTAAAAAAATATTTTATTGATTTTTTACAGAGAGGAAGAGAGAGGGATAGAGAGTCAGAAACATCGATGAGAGAGAAACATCGATTAGCTGCCTTCTGCACACCCCCCACTGGTGATGCGCCCACAACCAAGGTACATGCCCTTGACCGGAATTGAACCTGGGACCTTTCAGTCCGCAGGCCTACGCTCTATCCACCGTGCCAAACCGATTAGGGCAAATGAATTCTTATTACATTTTCATAGTAGTTGAGATACTGAGTCCAGACTTGTATTTGAGTAATATAAATGTGAACATGCTACTTTTATCCAATATTAAATTATAAACCAGTAAGGTTCATTTTTAATAGAAAAATATTTTATTTCAATGTAGAAATGTGTAGACAGATATAAAGTTAATTCTATTCTTTAAATCTCTACAGGAGCATAATATTCAAAGGTTTTTAATAAGCTCTCAATAAAATTTTATGATCATAGTATCAGTTAAACTTCCAGATGATCCCTGACTTATGATGGCTTGGCTTATGATTTTTCTATTTTATGGTGTTGTGAAAGCAATATGCATAATAAATTACATGAGATATTCAACACTTTATTATAAAATAGGCTTTGTGCTAGATGATTTCTCCCAAGTGTATGCTAATGTAAGTGTTCTGAGCAGGTTTAAAATAGGCTAGGCCAGTGGTCAGCAAACTCATTAGTCAACAGAGCCAAATATCAACAGTACAACGATTAAAATTTCTTTTGAGAGCCAAATTTTTTAAACTTAAACTATATAGGTAGGTACATTGTTATTAACTTAATTAGGGTACTCCTAAGGCTTAGGAAGAGCCACACTCAAGGGGCCAAAGAGCCGCATGTGGCTCGCGAGCCACAGTTTGCCGACCACAGGGCTAGGCTAAGCTATGACGTTCGGTAGGTTAGGTGTATAGGTGTATTAAAAGCATTCTCACCTTACATATATAAAATAAAGACTTCTTTACTCTTTCTCATCCTTTCCTTGTAATTTTTTTCTTTGTTTGTTTCAGGTGCTAGTTTTTACTCCCAACTCTAACAAGTAATTAATGAGGGCGTGCTCAAAGATGTGCTTTTAGCAAAGCGCTTCTTCCTCTTGTATTTCTTTAAAGATAACCAACCGGAGCTGTCAATAAGTTTTCACAGCCTCCCTTCTTTCCTCCTGTCACCAGAAAATAATACATTTCAAACTACATATAAGCCTATCTAAATTGTCCCCAGGAAAGTAAAAATCAGCTTTTTAATATTATAGGTGCTACTAGTAATTGTAAAGAGCCTTGTTCTCTCAAAGTAGATATTCCACCAGTTAATGACTGTTTCAGTTATCTATTTCCATCAGACTGAGCTGGAGGAGAGGAGAAAAATAATACCAAAAAAGTTACTGTCATATGTACCACAATAGGAGTACATTGATTTAAAAACAAAACTAGTTACCCAGTGGGGTTTCTACATCAAAAAGTAAATAAAAATTAAGCCACGCAGTTTGTGGTTAGAAGCAGAAAAATATCTTGAGGGGAGTAAAGACTTTATTTTACACTTAGTCATAATGTTCTTCACATGAGTAATTAAGTCTGAGAATATTGTACTGAGCAATAATGATAGAAATTAATAGATTCTAAATGAAGCATTTTCTTTTTATTCTCAACAGCTGTTCATTTTAACTTAGTGTGCACATCTTTCCCCAAAAAGACAAAAGTAAAATTATCCTTTAGGAAGTTATTCACATGTGTCTCATTTCACATGAAATGTTCTAAAACCCAGCTTCTTTTGAGATGGAGAATAATTTCTATTCACCTCAGAACATCCTCAATGAGGAGCACAGTGCCACCTTCTGGTAGAGAGGGGGATGGCTTCTCCATGTCTAGCTTAACTGAAACAGTGGAATCCAACTGTGGAAATGTAGTAAGGTAAATATGATGTTCTTCATTTTGTAATTATTTTGTAATTGTTAAGTTACATTTGACATTCAATACTATATTACTTTCAGGTGTACAGTATAGTGGTTAGACATTTATACAATTTATGAAGTGATTCCCTCCCATAAGTCTAATACCCACCTGGCCCCAAACATAGTTATATATTTCAATATTATTAACTGTATTTCCTATACTGCACTTTACATCCCCATGACTATTCTGTACCTGCCAACTTGTACCTCTTAATCCCTTCACTTTTTCACCCAGCCCTCCAACTCCACTCCCATCTGGCAACCATCAGTTTGTTTGCGATATCTACAAATCTGTTTCTATTGTACTTATTCTTAAGCATCTACTTCATTCACCTTATAATAATGGCATAAAGTGTTGAAATTTAGTCCACTGAGAACATCTTTTGATGTAAAGCACACTTAAAGCATTTTGAGTTTTCTTTCAATAGGAAGGGACTACTTTGTCAAACTCAACAAGCCTTGATAATTTCATAGGTTAAAAGATAACAAATGAGTCATGTGCTTTTAAAGATGTACAAGGCAAAGGAATTAAACTTTTATGATACAGCAAACATTAGAACCTACTTCATTCTATTTGAAAGGTGTATGGGTAACTTTCTCTTGGGGTGAGGTGATTTATGCATATAAAAACATTACATGGAGGATTTTCATACATGCCGAGTGAACAGCTTTAGAAGTACATTTTAAAATTATATGTGAATAATGATTTTCCATTGAAAGATGCAAATGTACTTCATTTGATCCTCAAGCTCCAAGTGGACATCACCTATCCTAGATGATGCAGTAAGTGGTGAGATAGAATTCACATCCAGAACTCCAAATTTTGATGAGTTTTTCACAATGAAACACTCCCACTCAATGTCACTGAATATCTGAAAACTGTTCTGCATAAGATGTTAAACATTTATTTTTCATAAGCTTTCCTAAGCATTCATATTTACTTCCTATGCCAAAAATACTCAACCAGTTAACTACTAGCAAATATATTATGCTTGAGGCCCGGTGCATGGATTTGTGCAACAGTGAGAAGGCCTGCGCCTTCTCCCAATCCAGGACCTCTCGGGGGATGTCGGACTGCCAGTTTCGGCCCCATCCCTGCAAGCTAGGCCAAGGGACCACACTGGTTCATAAATCTGTTCACTGGGCATCTACTATGCATATAAGATCTTTGGTTAATCTCTCCCTGCCCTCCCCCCACCCCCCTTCCCTCTGAAATTCATCAGTCTGTTCCATGTTTCCATGCCTGTGCGTTGAGTGTCTGCCCCCTGGTGGTCAGTGTGCATCATAGCTACTGGTCAAATGGTCACTTAAATATATATATATTTGATTATAGAAACCTATATATTATATATTTCTGCAAAAGTTTACTCATTCTATGTATATTATGAATAACACGTTATATTACACTAGTGTCTCAGTGCATGGATTCGTGCACATTGAAAGGAAATTAATTAGAAGAAATATTTTAATATCATTATTTATATCTTGCTAATGAAAAGAAAATAGGATTCTACTAAGTCTCCTATCTACCTACTCCAGGACTTCTGAGGATCAAATGAGATGAAGCATGGGAAAACGCTTCACAAACATTTGGTTGAACTGTAAAATGTTTGCACTGGCTGTAAAGCAAGATGTGCTCCTGGGCTAAAGAAACTCCAAGGAGGCTAGTTGCTAGGGAGAGGAAGCTGGGCGTTGCATTACCCGGCACCCACAGCAACCATTTCCAGGCTGGGCCATGGGCTGCATTTTGCACCATAGAGTCTCTGGCTGTGATTTGGTGGGGTGTCACTCTGGGGTGGTACCAGGGCCGGTGTCCCAGTTGGGGGAAGCTGAGTGTTGGTATGTCAGCACCAGGCCCATGGTGCTGTTTATTTTTAAATGGCCAGTGCGCGTCATGGCAGCTCCTGCATTGGGCATCTGCCCCTTGGTGGTCAGTGTGCATCATATCTACTGGTCATATGGATACTTAGCCTTTTATATATATAGACTAGAGGCCCAGTGTATAAAATTCGTGCACTTGGAGGGTCCCTCAGCCTGGCCTGTGCCCTCTCACAGTCCGGTAGCCCTTGGGGGATGTCCGACTGCCACTGAGGCAGGAGAGGCTCCTGCCACTGCTGCTGTGCCTGCCAGCCATGAGCCCGGCTTCTGACTGAGCAGTGCTCCCCCTGTGGGAGTGCACTGACCACCAGGGGGCAGCTTCTGCATTGAGTGTCTGCCCTCTGGTGGTCAGTGTGTGTCATAGCAACTGGTCGTTCTGGTGTTAACTCAATTTGTATATTAGCTTTTTATTATATAGGATATGTATATATAATTGCTACCAAAAGATTTAGATAAGTCTATCAATAAAGTTTTTACATGCATTTTTACTCAGATTTCCTTGCAGTCCCGAGATATTATATTGCAGTGATGGTGAACATATGACACGCGTGTCAGAGGTGACACGTGAACTCATTTTTTTTGGTTGATTTTTCTTTGTTAAATGGCATTTAAATATATAAAATAAATACCAAAAATATAAATCTTTGTTTTACTATAGTTGCAAATATCAAAAAAATTCTATATGTGACACAGCACCAGAGTTAAGTTAGGATTTTTCAAAATGCTGACACACCGAGCTCAAAAGGTTTGCCATCACTGTTATATTGTATCCAATGATAATGACAATACTTCTTTGAATCTTTAAATAATATTAAGACTCTTTACCAAATTTCACAGCTTAGATGCAAAAAATATCAAAACACTTACTAGAGACACTTACATTTTTTTTTTATTTAAAATGACTAGAAATTATAAAATTTCTATAAAAATTGAGAAGATAATTCCTACCAGAATGATTTCTTTAAAAGGTCAAATCTTTGGCTCTATTATCTTCAGAAGCAACTCTGTTTGGAGCTAGGCTTTTGAAATATAACTTCCTTTGAGTTCCCTGTTTTGCATTAATATTTTAGTAGTGTCTGATTATATTGCTTACATTTAACCTTAAGTTAATATTTCATTACTGTTCAAAGCTGTGATCATATTTTCTTTGAATATTTCTCATTAATTGAATCACTATTAGCATTTAGTAATTATAAATTTTTAGTTGAAAAATACCAAGTTTTAAAGTTATTGAGAACCTAATATTTACATATTGTCGTTGTTATTAAACTACCTGCTACATAAGTAATAAATCAGTATATCCTAATTTGCTTGATAAAGCTTATCACATGTTCATTTTCACCATTTTTACTTCTACACTCTCATAATACAACTTCAAATTTCAGAGAAACAATGGGATACAATATACACACATCAAGTTTTGGAATGAGTCAGGGAATCTGAGTTCCCCTCTCTAATAGGTTGTCTTTGCTTATGTTTTCTAAGTTAACTGACTTTGGGGATTTCACTTTAAAAAGCCTCTAATTGTAAATTGCAATAAGATATATTCCACTATCACACAATCTACATTGAAAATTTAATACATCCATACTTTAAAAAATTACTCCAGCAAAATTGTACTATCTTAAAAAAATATTTTATAGCACTTAGCAGGGTATCATTCATGTATTCAAAAACATTAATTATCTCTAGCACATCAAGAGGAAAATCATATTTATTTTTTGTTTGCTTGATTGAATTCATTCATTATGCAGATATTCCCCAAACACAAGATACTTTCTGAGAGTAAATTAAAAGCTACATTACCTGGTCTAAGTTTATTTTAATTCAGTAACAAGAAATTATGTGCCATGGGTCTCATTATTGACACTGTTTTAAAGCTCAACTCAGTGATATCAAGAAAAATTTTAATTTTCCCCCTTCTAACCAAGATTTATTTCAGAAAAGTTAAAAAGCTAATTAGTGTTGTGGGCTATTTGAAAAGAGCAGCCCACATAACCAGGCTTTCTGTGGCAAGAGCAATCTACACTGATTTTTTTAATAACTGATGTTCAGACAGGCCATGAGTTTAAGAAAACAATTCATATATAGTTTTGTTAGCTGCAGAAATACAGTAATTTAGATGCTTTTTTTTCTTCATTATAAATTCAGTGTCTTCTCATTGCATACAATTAGAAAATAAAAGTAAGAAAACTAAAATCACTTGTAATCATAATACCTAAAGATAACCACTGTTACCATTTGGTGAATTTATTTCTGCTTGTTATTTGTATAGTACACACACACATTTGCAAAGTAAAGATGGACTCAAATTATTGATGCCATGGGTTTTGCAATTTCTTTGATTTCACTAATTATTATTTTTCTATGCTTTAATATATAATTTTAAAGTTTGCATAATTTTTGGTCCTGCAATCTAACAGTTGGAGATGAGCCAAAAAAGCCAATTTAAATTCTAGCATTAATCAAAAAGGATTTAACCTGACTACAAAGATCAGGTTATGTGCGGTGTTTTCTCAATCACACCCGCTGTTCTCAGGCACCAGCAGTCGTCTCTGACCTATCACATGGAGAACAGCCAACTTTCAAATGGGAAGGTCTGAATTGGACACTAAAAAATAAGCCTGTAATTTGTTTGAGACATTATGCACACTTGGAATTTTTGTTACATCAGTTTAGGTGTCCCCAACTGACAGAGTGTAGAGTCAGTAAGAACCTGGTTTATAATTCAAATCTAAGCCATACTTTACATCTGATTGTACAAGAGAAGACTGCAATAATACATATTTATAGAATTTTATTTAAATCTAGGCTTATAATATGTTTCCCCATCCCAAATTTAGCCAATTCACATACAATTTTTCATTTCCCTTTTAAGCTTTCCAATTTTAACATTTACATGTATAGATATTAATTTGTAATTAAAATATTCAATCTCTCCATGGGCTAGAAAAGAAAAAAACTGTAGTCACATAAATCAACAGATTCCATTTTGTAAAAGCATATAATAAATCTGAAATAAAAATAAGACTAGGCTCTGAATATTTTCTCTTGGATGCTAGATTTGTCAGTACAATATTATAGTAGATAAAATGAATTATTTAGCTAGTAATGAATATTCTACAAAAATTATGAGCAAAAAGTATGATAAACAAGGAATAAAAATATTTTCAAGAGATCTACTATGGTTATATAATCTGATAATACAGTTAGACAGATCGATCATGATAGATCTGTTCAGCTAGAGACTAGCTTTTGGACCCAACATTAGCAACATTAGACACATTCAATGGGTAAGCTCACACTAACTAAATACCCTGAAAAGGCAAAGGCAGGAGCACACACATCCCTTTAGACATCTGCATGTAGCAGTGTCCTCTGTAAAACAGAGCAGAAGAGACCAGCTCACTTGGAAACAGTTCCAGTTTTACAGAGTTAGTATATAGAAGTCCAAGGTATCATCCCTTCTTTTCTTTTCTTTTTTTCAAATTAAAAGTCTATTGCAAAATATTAACCAACTAAGCTTCTCTTTTCTTTAATTTTTCTTCTTTATTTTTAGTATATTTATTGGGGTGATATCTATCTATATAAAAGGCTAATATGCTAAGGGTCTGACCACAAGTAGCAACACCTGGCTTCCTCTCCATAGGGACAACTAGCCTCCGGGGGAAACACTATACACTGTAACCAAATGTCTGTGAAGTGTTTCCCCATGCCTCATCTCATTTGATCCTCACAGAAGTCCTGCAGTAGGTAGATAGGAGACTCAGTGGAATCCTATTTTCTTTTCATTAGTTGGAAAATAGAAATTTAGAAAGTTTAGAAACTTGACCTGAATAAAAAGAAGTAAGAAATGGTGGACCTTGAAAATGACTTCAGGTTTTCTCACTGCACAGAATATAGTCAAACACTGCTGCAGTTAAATATTTTACCTTTTGTTCTCCCTGCATGATCTACAGTAATCTGTTTTGTGTTGATATTTACTGCTGCGTTGCTGACAATTCTCTGAAAGAGAAGTTGGGGTGCTTCACTGAGGCTAGAAAAAGTTTAGCTACAACAGAAAGCAGGTCTAATTAAGCAAGTTATTCTATATCTATAAAAGGCTAAGTTGACTTGTGCATGCACGATGCATCTACATTAGATGCAATGACATATCCTACTCTTTTCTCACATGGTGAAAAAGGCTGGGGGACGGATATTGCATTAAGAATCAGAGACGACAATGTAATCGATGATTCAATGGATGATGCCAAAAAGGAAAATTTTCCCATTGAATTTCTTAAAAGTATTACTACTTTGGTAATGCTGTGTCATAAATTAGAATCAAAAGTAGGTGCAATCATGCTACTGAGAAATCTTAATAGTAAATGGGGTCTTTGTAATGGTACTAGATTTATTATCAAAGGATTGTGAGCTAACATAATCAAAGCTGAAGTACTAACGGGATCTGTGGAGGAGAGGTTGTTCTGATTCCAAGAATTGATCTGTCCCTGTCTGACACTGGCCTCAATATTAGAATAAGTTTAATCAATTTATCAGTCATTGTTTTTATCAATGTTGCTATTATATCATGTTTTTATATCATGTTTTTGTTCTTTTTATGTCTTTGTTGTTGTTTTATCATGTTGTTATTGTTTACTTAATCAATTTATATATTATTTTCATATACATTTTACTAATTTTCTTTAATCTCTGACCCTTCTATTATAGAGAAAGAGCGAACAGCAATATTAAAATATTTCTTCGAATTAATTTCCTTTAAATGTGCACGAATTCATGCACCAGGCCCCTAGTTGGTTAATAAAGTTTTATGGGTTTTAAGTGTACAATTTTATGATACATCTCAGTATATTGCACTGTGTGTTTACTATCCAAAGTCAAATGTGCTTCCATCATTACATATTTGAGCCCTTTTACCCTTTACTGACTGTCTCCCACCATCCACCTTTCCCTCTGGTAACCACCATACTGTTGTCTGTGTCTATGAGTTTTTGTTTGTCCTTTGTTCATTTGTTGTTTTCAGTTTTATACTCCACATATGAGTGAAATCATATGGTTCTTGACTTTTGCTGTCTGACTTCTTTCACTTAGCATGATATAGCCTATCTTTTATTTTTTCTCTTTTTATTGAAAAGATTTTTAAAATCAGTTTTATTTATTTTTAGAGAGAGTGGAAGGGAGAGGGAGAGAGAGAGAAACAATGATGTGAGAGTGAAGCATTGATTGGCTGCCTCCTGCACGCCCCCTACAGGAGATTGAGCCTATGCCCTGAACCAAGAATTGACACCATTGGGTGTCTTTTGATTCACAGGATGACACCCAACTAACTGAGCCACACCATTCAGAGCTAAAAACATTTTAAATGATGGTGAATATTTGGAAACTTTTCTTTTTCCCCAGGGCTAATTCAGAAATTTTAGTTCAGAAAAGTCAAATCCATTCTCATTTAACTTCTATAGAAACTATTAATTACTCCTTGCACAAGGAGAAAAAGGTGTTAATGAATAAATGTAGTCATTTAACTATTATATATTTTCAGCCTTAATTTAAAATGCAAGTAGTCTGAAATAGAATGCTTCCTCTAAGATATAATAGTTTGTTTTTTAAAAAAATTAAAATTCTTATGCTAGTAGCAATATATTTTCAAAATGCAAATTAACGCATATCAATTCAGAAATTAGTAACTGTTGATATCTAATATTAATATATTTCAAAGGAGTCTTGGCATATATATTATATACATATAATGCATTAAAGAATAGATTTATATATTAACTATGGATTACTAATAGTATATGTAAAAATGACTATATTATTTGTATATATGAATACATGTGTGTACATATATATTTTAGGGTATTCAACTTGTGACCCACAATTTATTTATACACAATTATTATAATATATGAACATATATTATATAATAAATATAATTTAGTGTTAGATTATGATCCACAGTTTATATGTCATATATAGTTAATATATAATATGTAATATAATTTTATATGTAATATATACTATTATTTTATATATAATTCATGTATATATATATATATAATTTTATTTATATATAAATAAACAGTGTGTCACAAGTTCAACACACTAATAGGCAAATTAACTAAAGTGGCAAAAACCTCCAGTTTTATAGGCATTCTCAATGGAATGTTATGAAACAACTTTTTAAATAAAGAAAACTCATTGCCGCAACTGCTGACATGCTTTTCAGGAATTTGTTTGACTACTGCCAATTTGAATCCCCAGACTGGAATAAATGCAGAGCCATCTGTTCCGACATGGCTATGGCGACAGTTCTAGGCTCACTGAAGCAATTGTTTCTATTACCGTACTCATGATATCCTTCACTTTGCAGCATCCCTACTGAGTAAATTGAGCCTAACTTGTATCATGAATATAACTAGATTAAGATGTGGGTAAAAATTCTATGTGCCTGAACACCTTAACCCTTTCAGCTCCAAGTCTCCAAATATGCTTCCTGGTGGTTTGAATGTTTTATGTCACTCTCAATTACTTCCCCCCTCATTCACAAACGAGTTTTGTATGTAGACTATCGGGGTATCTTAAATTATGTTAAACATTATGGGACTTTAGTGTTTAAATTGAGAGAAAAGTAGAGGAAAAGTGATGGTGTATTGAAGCCAATTTTTGTTGAGCCTTGTTGTAATTTATTTAAATTAAATTGTGAGGCCCTGACTGCATGGCTTGGTTGGTTGGAGCATTGTCCTATACACCAAAAGGTGGTGGGTTTGATTCCTGGTCAGGGCACATACCTAGGTTGTGGGATCAATCCCCAGTCAAAGTGCATGAAGAGGCAAGCAATCAATGTTTCTCTCTCTCTCTCTCTCTCTCTCTCTCTCTCTCTCTCTCTCTCTCCCTCAAAAAAAAAAGTAATAAAGTAAAATAAAAATAAACTAAATGATCCTGGGGATATGAGTTTGTGACTAGTCTTTTTAAGGAAGTGAGTTTTACAATAGGAGGCAGAGTTCAGGCATGTGTTCAGAGTTGTCATTTGGAGATCATGAAAGAATATCAGAATCCATGGTTTTGGTGTAATGGGTAAAATTTTTTATTAAAAAAAAGTAAGTGTTACCTATTGGTTGCTAGAAGATACAGAGCCGTGACCCCTGGATTGGTGATGAAGTTGAGTCTCATCTAAGGTAGAGAGTTTGGTGCCTAGTTGTTAGAAGCATAAATGCAGTGAAAAGACCACCCCTCATTTCTGTTATTTGTCCAGGTCTCAGTGTTTAGAGTAATAAATGTTGTAGTATGACATGGAACTGTCTTGAGATAGGAGGGCCATATCATGAATGGTATACATTTTATCCACGGAGATGTGTGTGTGTGTGTGTGTGTGTGTGTGTGTGTGTGTGTGTGTGTGAGAAACAAGATGTCTAGTATACATTTTATCCACGGAGATGTGTGTGTGTGTGTGTGTGTGTGTGTGTGTGTGTGTGTGTGAAACAGAAGTTCTTAAAGTGTAGTCTGTGGACTAGCAGCATCAGCATATGTGGATACTGGTTGGAAATGCAGAGTCATTGCTCCCATCCCCCAGTTACTGAGTCAGAAATTTGGGGCATGTAGTCCAGTGATCTGAATTTTAACAAGCCCTCCAGGTGATGACAATGCAGGTTAAAGTTTGAGAACCACTGTTTTGTAGAAAAACAGACAATAGTCATAGTTAAGGAGCCAATTTATAATCCATGGTAAAGGTTTTTCCTGGCCCTAAAAATGTAGGAATTAATGCTTTTAAGGTACAATCTCTGAGGTTCTACAATATGAAGAGACAGAATGTTGAAAAGAACTATTAGCTCAGTAATGGGATGCTGCATTTAGCCTCTAAGGAAATAAATGTGCCTGGTTGCAAAGAGATTTGCTTGCTTTGCTTTGAGGAATATTACATGTTTGCAAGTGCAATAGTCATGTTGCACACTTGCTAATAAAAAATGATTTCTAATGAGAATTGTTTATCCTGTTATGGTTAATAAAGAATAGGATATGTTAAAGGAAGTATATCTGAGTTTAACAAAACTAAAAGAAATGCATTTTGCAAAACCATAAGGTACTAAGCACACAGGCCCCATCTAGTGGCTTTTGTACCAAGATTGCACTGAAGGTTCTAACGGGGTACAAGGCAACTACAGAACCTCAAACATACAAGCGATTTAGCTTTTAGATACCTGGACTACAGCATGTAAGCATCATAATCACATCATATCCTCATGCAAAACATTTCTCAAGCATTTTAGAATGACAGCTAAATTTTAAAACTATCCAGAACCATAAAAGGAGGAAACATTTATTGAGTTCAAATTATGTCTGAAATTCCATGTTGGATGCTTTCATATAGTTGTAGATATGTGACCACAGTATAGATATAAATAAAAACATAGACATAGATATGGACAGAGACATAAACATAGATATACAGTGTGGCCATTAAATTTATAAACATCGGTGAATACATAAATGTTGTAACAACATACAATGCATAATAAAATTAAATTATCTATGATTCCAAAATACTTAGATGAGAAATACCAAAGCTTAGAAGGGGACTTTTTCAAAGTCATACAGTATGTTATTCCTCCAGTATTGTGTGATTATCTTTTCTGTAGCATTTTCACTCTATGACGTTGCTTTTTTAATCTTTATGTACAATTTTAAGCTCTTTAGAGAGAAATTTAACCATTTTTTACTAATCTTTTTTTATTGTTGGCATCAAGCATAGTACTCAATAAAGTGATTGATAATTGCATGTTAAATAAATAAATGCATGTTTAGGTAAATATGTGAATAAAGTAATAGATGTTATTTAAATCTCTGCCTTTATATTTCATCTTTTAAACACACACATATATTACTTTCATAACAGTGAAACTGAATCTTATCAGCAAATGTAGGAATACGCAAAGAGGTCGTAGCATTGTGTTCTACATTCTACAAATATTTGTTGTATAAAAATAAAAGTAATTATAGATTAATGAAGGCTTTACTAAGGGGAAATAAATACTTATATAAATAAATAAGTTGTAATATAATATATTCTATATTACACTAGTTGGCATGCAAGTGATGACAATTTTTTGCTCTTTGTGTTTTACTGGAAGAAATGCCTTTTTACTTGAAGACAACAAGGAAGACTATTAAACAGACTCCTGAAAATTTTTAGTACAATTTTTCTTTAAGAGGAAGAACTTGGGTAAAGGGTTTGTTTGGACATTGGCCACCACTCCCCAGTGTGCTTCTGGCACCTTGTACATGACCAGAAGCAATAGGGCAATAAAGCCGAAAAATTAAGTGGAGTCAGAGCAGTGCAGAGTTCGGGGCCTTCTGTGCCAGGTTCCAACCCAAAGGCCTTCACTTCCTAGAAGAAAAGGCACTAAGGAAAAATAAAGGTAGTCAACAAAACAAATTTAATAGCCCTGGTGATAGGGGCAGATTTTTATTTCTAACATGAATAACCATATTTTTAAATATCTACTAATTATCAATTTAAATAGGAGTTTAATTACACTCACATTCAGTTCACAGATCATAGCACATAAGCAGCTCAGGATTTTCCCTTTGGATCAGTTTTACATATCAGATCTATCAACAACCAAGAATTAATTTTAACCAAAAGGTCCTTGGTGGAGATAGAGATTACATAAGTTAGAACCAAAGCATTGAGTACTAGTGTGTTCCTGATATTAATAGGTATAGTCAAATTAAAATAATTGCTAATTTTTCCCTTTAAAAAAAAAAAAAGAAAACCCTAGAACTATACAGTGTTTTTAAAAGTAGAAAGAGAGCCTGGCCTGGGTCGCTCAGTGGTTGAGCATCGACCTGGGAACTGGGAGTTTGCAGTTAGATTCCCTGTGAGGGCATATGCCTGGGTTGCGGGCTTCATCCCCAGTGAGGGGTATGCAGATGGCAACCAATCAATAATTCTCTCTTATCATTGATGTTTCTGTCTCTCCCTCTTCCTTCCTCTCTGAAATCAATAAAAATATATTTTAAAAAATAGAGAGAGGAAGGACAAGAAAGGAGCTGTTTTATGATTGTTTAATAATAGCATTGAATTGCTGGAACTAAAAACGTTAGCTTCAAATATGTTGTACATTTAAGGTTTCAAGGAACTAAGACAAAGTATTGTGCAAACCTTGCAAACAACATATAGCATCTCTTTTAAGTAATGAGAAGAGTTATCTTTTTATAAAAGGCACTTTTTTGTAAAACAATCTTTTTTTCTCAGAAAATATTTTCAAGGTGACATGTCAGTTCAATGAAAAGAGTGTTAGATGAACAAGAGAGACATAAATTTATTACAACTATAAAGCATATAAAAATGTCATACTCACTAAGAGACATTCTCTCTTCTTTTTTTTATCACCATATTTTACCTCTTAGAACTCTTTCAAAATTGATTCTATTTCTCAGATCTCCCCAAACTGAATTTAAAGTTTCATCTAAGAGTCAATTCATAAGTTATGTTTTGTTTGCTATTTTCAATACTAGGAATCAGCTCATGGTTTTACAAACCCTTATAAATTCTTCATTGCATAACTCATATTCTAATGATTCTTATATGGCTTTGATTTCCATATTCTCCTTTAGGGGCATCTTCTCCATGTACCTTAGGGTTATCACACAAGTCAGCTAGATGTCACTACTTCAAACTGAAAATTCTACTCTTCCAAATGCATCCCCTACTCCACAAACACACAAGCACATCCCGTCTCATCTATCCATTCATCCATCCATTCTTTCATACCTTGAGGCATGTTTTTTTATACTGTCATGTATTTTAGAACTGTCAACACTACACTTTGACTAGAAACACACAGATTTTACTATCTATTGAAGGAACAAATAAGTAAACTCTTATTTTAAGTCTGATTAATAGATCCTATGGTAATTGGAAGCTTTAGGAATAGATGAGAGTGGAAACCCAAAACTAATGGCTCAAAGAATTTCCCTTATAAAATTGAATGAATAATGGTAACATCCGTTAAGATTGAGGGCAGGTTTCAGGAAGTGGGTAATGGAGATGAGAGCTCAGTTATGATGGTGAATGATAGGTGTTTGAGTTTCAGAAGAAATCATAGGGTTGGCGATATATAGGTATCAATTACCCACCCATTTAGGAGGACAATATTATTCAGGGGGAAATATAGAGTGGAAACGTATGAAGACTTAATATGATCCCCAAACAGTTACTAATGAAAGATATGGGCCAACGGAAAGCATGTTTCAAAAAAGTGAAGGTTGAGCCCTGGCCAGTGTGACTCAGTTGGTTGGAGCATTGTCCCATGCACCAAAAGGTCATGGGTTTGATTCCTGGTCAGGGCACATGCCCAATGTTGTGGGTTTGATCCCCAGTCAGGGTGCATATGGGAGGCAGTTGATCAATGTTTCTCTCTCACATTAAGGTTTGTTTTTGTAGGTTTCTCTCTCTCTCTCTCTCTCTCTCTCTCTCTCTCTCTCTCTCTCTTTCATCAATTTTTTAAAAAGTGAAGGTTGAGATGGTCAATTCTGAGGAATGGACAAATACAACAGAATTAAGAAGTGGTTATAGGATGATGGTGACTTTGGTAATAACATATTCAGTTTAGAAGGGGAAGAGAATTGAGGAGCAAATGAATGTTAGAAACAGCAACCTCTGAATATAGATAACTACAGTACTTCAAAAACACTGGTTGTGACAAGATAGAGGCACAAAAGGCAATGAAGGAGATTAAGGGTTTAGAAAGGTGAATGTAGGTATATATGTATGTAAGGGATGCATTTATTAATTTTTAAAACATGAAAGAGATTTGAAAATAGTCAGCATGGTTTTTGTTTTGTTTCATTTAAGGGTAGGCTCTATTAGAATAGAAATTTGAAGATACAGGAAAAAAATTGGCATAAGGTCTCTATGATGCAACTGAAGATAGTATATAAATAGAAAATAGGACACTGCTATTGTATAGAAAAGGAAGAAAATTAGTAGAGATGGAGGGAGGTATGAATATTTTCCAGAAAAAGTTCAGGAAGTTCTCATTTGATGGGACAGTACTTGGAGAGTTAGTGACATGGTAAAGGATGTGAGAATATAATATGTGTGCAGTAGCTTCTATATATTTTACAAGGCAGCTGACTTGGGAGAGTACCATGAAATCAATTTGCTATAGTATAATATGTCTCCAAAAATTAAGATTATGTGGCTTTAAAATATTTCTTAAGTTTTATAATTTGAAAGATTTTACTACCATCTCTCCTACTACATGAGTATCCCATCTCTTCTTATTCCACTTCCAAGGAAAATAGACAAAAACAATTCATCAACAGACATTGCTAACTCTGATTTTGGAAAACAATTGCTCCTGATAGCAACCATGACATGTGAAGCTGTGAGGAAGTTGGAAGTTAAATATACTGTATTGGTAAAACAACTTGCTTTGAGGTTTTAGGAAGTAAAGTCATAAGTAGCATCATCAGAAAATAAATCCTTGATAATATTCTTAAATCAATATTCAGCCCCTCAATTACTGCATAAACTCTTAAGGGCATTAGAAAACCCAAATAGGAGGCCTTTTACACATTATTTTAAATATAAGCAGTAAAACTAAAGCAACCCGTAATTTAAGGGGAAAATGTTGCTTTCAAAGTTCTGCTTATATTTTGAAATAAAATAATCTTTTGAAAATGCTGATTTTACTAATTTTTGAATTCAGGATGCTACTAACTACCTATATTCAATCATTTTATTGGAAACATTCTTATAGGTGGAAGATTTACTTGAAAAATTTCTCCTGATGTTATATTCATCATAATATTTTAAAAAATATTTTTTTATTGACTTCAGAAAAGAATGGAGAAGGAGAGAGAGATAGAAACATCAACGATGAGAGAGAATCATTAATCAGCTGCCTCCTGCAAACCCTCTACTAGGGATCAAGCCCACAAACCAGGCATGTACCTTGACAGGGAATTGAACTGTGACCACCTGGTTCATAGGTCAATGCTCAATCACTGAGCTGTGCCAGCTGGGCAATCATAATATTTTATGCTGTTGACTATGACACAAAAATAATAATTGGCAGAGAAACATATTAAAAACTATATATGAAAATGAATATTATCAATTAAGAAAACTGCCTCCAATTATGTTTGTAAGCCAACCTTCCAAAATACTGAAAACTATTCACTTGAATAACAGATTGTCATATGTGCACAGCTTAAGTCAAATAAGTACATATAATGTACTTTTTAATAAGCTCCTGATTTTTTCACTAATAACAGCTATGCTATTTCAAATTATGAAATAATCATACATTCTTTGCAACTGTTATTGGGTGACTCTTATCTAGTCTTATATATAACTATTTTCCAATAAAAGTTACCCGTAGAAGGCAGATTGTGAACTTAAAAACTTTTTTTGACATCCTACAAACTTTATAAGAAAAAAGGATTCAAACAGAAATTTTAGGTTAATACTGAATAAAAGGTAAGGAATTCAAAGTTTATTCTATATTTAAGGGTTTGTACTTTTCATAGTTCATCTTCAAGGTACCAGTATTTCATCTTAATGATTTCCCTTTTTCTTCTCTGTTAGTAATTTCTTATAACACTATCTTTGACATAAAAGTTAGACTAGAAAAATGAAAGATTTTTTTTCTGTGTAAAGGAAAAACATCATGGAGAAAAGTGAATTTTTAAACTTCAAAGATTTTTAAACAGTTTTAGAGGTTAGATGGTAGATTCTTTAAAAATAGATACTGAAGATACTTAAGAAAAAGGGCAACTTGAATGTTTTTTTAAAATACATTTTATTGAATTTTTAAAGAGAGGAAGGGAGAGGGGTAGAGAGTCAGAAACATCGATGAGAGAGAAACATCGATCAGCTGCCTCCTGCACACCTCTACTGGGGATGTGCCCGCAACCAAGGTACATACATGCCCTTGACCGGAATGAAACCTGGGACCCTTCAATCCACAGGCCGGTGCTCTATCCACTGAGCCAAACCGGTTAGGGCTTGAATGTTTTACTAGAGGGGAATGGTTATGTATACCCTTGGTCATGTATATAGGAATGCAGCCTTTTTAGAACTAATAGCTCCTAATCAGGACCAGGATTGGAGAGAAGAAAATGTGGCCACCCTAGAAATGCAAATGCATTGAATCAGCCTTGACCATTAGTTACCAGGTGACAGCTACCCCACCTAGCTTCCCCTCACATACTGAGAGACCACGGGATCCTATGGTTTGGACCTCTTTCTGGTACCTTGCTAACGATGAGCATTCTGACTTGCCTTTCATTTGGAGACAGAAACTATCTCTCTCTCTCTCTCTTTTTTTTTTTTTTTCCTAGCTGGTATTTCTTAGTACTAACTTGACAGTGAAAACTGAAGTTGAACTAAAATGAATAAAATTAAATTGAGCTAAGAAGTCAATTTAAAACAACAGTTGACCTTTTCCAGAAGCTTGGGGCTCTGATAATCCACATGATTAAGATGACAGCAGAGTGAAATCTGGAAGCTGTTGTGTCTAGAGGCAGGGCCGCATCTAACAAATATCGGTTATCAGCTGTCTAGTTTGGTCTTTAACTTAACCCAAGGAAAGAAATGCTTCACCTACCCTTGAAATTCATTTTTGTATGTCAGAACCTTTAAAATCAGAATTTATTTTCCTTTGTTCGTAGCTCCAATTATTGTTGCTCCTTTTAAAACCATTTAGTTTCTTCAAAGGATAGGAAAAACAGAAAACATTTGTGTAATATATCTTCATACATTGCTCCTGCTGTTCAGTTTCCTAGATCTCTTTCTCTCAAGTTTATTTCTTGCTACTTTGATCATTTGCATTGCTTTTACTCATTTCATTTGAGAACCCTGTAGAACCTGAATTTTTATAGCATTTTCAACTTGGGTCTATTTCTCCCCAGTGGTAATACCCATATAGAATTTTTTGTTGTCAGAAAAGCTTTTCTTTCTCCACTTCAATGCCTGGACAATGATGAACATTTAAATGATGCACTTACTAATCATGGACTATCACTTGTTAGCATCTATTGGGTTATAATGAGTTGGTAATATTTCTCAGTGGTTATATTAAATTAATTTTACCTCTTTGATATGATAATCAAGACTGTATTCTAGATATAAGATGTTTTCATATTACACAGACAACATACTTAATAATGGGAAAAATAGCGTTATATAAGTTATTTTCTCTATCAAAAATTCTGTTACTCATAAGAAATTTCACTCTTCAGCTGAGGGTGTGTGTGTGTGTGTGTGTGTGTGTGTGTGTGTGTGTGTTTCAGTTACATTTTTGTTTGTCTCATTTTGAGTATAATGAGATAGTGATGTTCCTAATAGAAGCTAAAACAATGTTTCTTATGGGATTATGGAACATGGCCAAGATCAAGGAAGTGATCCAGGCTTTTTCTTTTACCAATGATTTAACTGGCTTTTCTTGATTCTTCTAATCTCCAAACAAATAATATTGATATTATTGTGATGCACAAGTGTTAAGCAGCCCTCGCTCATGACCACACCCACTCTAAGACTAAGCTGTTCTTTCAAGTTCCTTCTTAGAACCATTTAACACTAGTGCAAACCTTCAAAGAGTTCATCACAAGCACAAATCTATAAACAGTCATTGCAACAACCTCTTACTGAGTTGCCTCACAATTCTTTTGGTGCATTGTCTCTTTTAGTGCAGCAAATTAAATAAATCTAACTTTGTTTGATAATGGAAGCTTCCTTGGTGGTTTTAGCTTAGAAAGAAGGGATTTCAACAAAAGCAATTATATCTAAGACATTGCCTAAGTAATGGCCATTATTTAAAAATATGCCCTGCCTGGCTGGTGTGGCTCAGTTGTTGAGCACCAACCCATGGACCAGGAGATCACAGTTCAATTCCTGATCAGGACACATGCTGGGTTGTGGGCTGGATCCCCAGTAGGGGACGTGCAGGAGGCAGCTGATCGATGATTCTCATCATTGATGTTTCTATCTCTCTCTTCCCCTTCCTCTCTGAAATCAATAAAAACATATGCTATTTGGGCACTCTCTATATATAAAAGCCTAAATGACCATTTGACTGTTTGACCATTCAACCGGTAGCTATGATGCACACTGACCACCAGGGGGCAGATGCTCAATGCACAGATATGGAAACATGGAACAGACTGATGAATCTCAGAGAGAAAGGCGGGGGGAAGAGATTAACCAAAGATCTTATATGTATACTAGAGACCTGGTGCACAATTTGTGTACGGTTGGGGTCCCTCATCCTGGCCTGCAGGAATCAGGCCAAAATCGGCCAACTGACATCCCCTGAGGAGTCCCAGATTGTGAGAGGGCACACACCAGGCCAAGCGGCCCCACTAGTGCACAAGTCCGTGCACCAGTCCTCTAGTTGTATAATGACATATTTCCATCATTATAAGTATCATATACAGTATTTTCACTGCCCTAAAATTCCTCTGTACTTAGTCTATTCATCCCTCCCATAGCCCAACCCTGGCAATCACTGATCTTTTTATTGTATCTTATTTTGCTTTTTCCAGATGTCATATGATTAGAATCATACAGAATATAGCCTCTTTATATTGGCTTCTTTCACTTAGTAATACGCATTTAAGGTTCCTTCATGTCTTTTTGTAGGTTAATAGCTTATTTCTTCTTAGCACTGAGTAATATTCCATTTTCTAGATGTAGCATATTTTATCTATTTGCTTACTAAAGACATCTTGTTTGCTTCCCAGGTTTGATAATTATGAATAAAGCTATTAAAAGCACCTAGATGCAGGTTTTTGTGTGGACATGCATTTTCAATTCTTTGGGGTAAATACCAAGAAGCATAATTGCTATATTATAGTGTAAGAGTATGTTTAGTTTTGTAAGCAAACTTCACCTTTGAAATAAGATATTTTTACTATTTTAACTATTATTGCCATTGTTCACTGATTTTTGACAGGTTTTGTTGAACCTACCTATAGGAACATTGTACAATAATGATGAGTTATTGTCAAAGAAACCAAGACATCCTGAAATACAATAAATATGAGAACTATATGGTAATAACTTTGCTAATCTGCACGTTGGGGAAATAAAATATTCAGTAGAAATTCTTGTTAGTTTTTATCATATATGTCATAACTTTCCTCATTATTTCCATCACTCTTGTTCTTATTAGTCTTATTAGCGAGATTTTATTTCGTACCTTCCCCATGAGGGCTTCAAAAATACTTTACTCATTCATATATTGATAATTAACACAGATTTTCTGAGCATATTTGCTTGTGGACTATATTTGATTGCAAAGATATAAAGATGAATAAGCTATGGGTACAATATTTGGAAACTCATTGTCTAAGAAGAAATAAAATACAAATTAAGTAAGATACAGTGTAATAGTATAGATATATGGTGTTAAGTTAGCAGATAAGGAAGTGAACAAGTTTACTTGAAGAGGTAGAAAAATCACCACAAAAAATATTTGATTTTTATTTATGTCATTGACATACTATCTCTGGATTCCTGTAGTAACAGCTCTCTCCAGATGAATTCTTAACACTTCAATTAGGTCTTGCCAGAGTGCAAATTGATCAATGAACTGACTTTTGGCATGGCTTGCTATAGTTTAGTGATTTATGAGTTGGTTTATGCCAACCCCCAGCCTACATTGTGTATTATAGCATTCTGGAATTTCATGCAGTTCCCTACAGATGCTCAGCTTTCTGTAGTTATCAGGTTTCTGCTTCTGCTTCCTCTTCCTGTAGTGTTTAATCTCTTATTATCCTTAGCCTTATTAATAACTGTTTCTTCAGGCACCAGATTATTTTTTTAATTTCTTTAAGGAAACTTGCCATAATCCCTAAGTGTGTATATGTTTCCCCTTTGATCCCATAAGACCCATTTTCCACAAATAAAATTCTTCCTATTGCATTGCATTTTCTGATGACTCATCTTTACCCACCAGAGGTAGAAATTTGCATGGTGACTAGCACAGAATAAGTATCAAGTAAATATTTGTTATACAAATGAATGTCTGCATGCATAGATTTAGAGGTAAGGGGTTAACATCAAAGATAAATATGCGTTAGAAGTATACAGAAGCCATTAGTGACTCAAATTTAATTTGATGTTCAAAATTTGTATTAAACTAGTGCCATACTATTCCCATATGGGCTCCATAATATAATTTATATTTCAGGAAGAAAACAAGGTTCCATCAAATATACTTATATCATAAAAGTAAGGACTATTACTAATTACTGTAAAAATATTATTATACAAAAATTCATGATTTCTTAGAAAAATTATAATCAGAGGACTGGGATTAATTTTATACACTACTGAATAGATAAATATAATTGTTTATATTTTTAATGTTAATGTGAAACCTTAGAGTTAAAAGAAAATTAAAGAAGTCAATCATAATCGATCAAAATCTACTCCAAAGAATTTCATACTGTGTTAATGTAGCTCTTCCAAAATTGAGACACTACATATCTACATATATAAAACCCTAATATGCAAATAGACTGAATGGCGGAACAACTGAACAACCGGTTGCTATGATGTGTGTTGACCACCAGGGGGCATGCGTGGAACATGGCGGGCATCGGCAGCAGGCAGCAGAGAGTGGAACATGGTAGGCATTGGCCGTGGTGGGATGGTGGAGCAGGTGAGTGAGGATGCCAGACCAAAGTGGGGCACTGGTTGCTGTCAGTGGGCGAGCCTCTGGTGGTTACTGAAAATACTTTGATCCCGCACGCTGTGGTCCTGTTGGGCACACACTGCTGCTGGCGCCAGCCCTGCTCACACCTGCTGTTGGCACTGGAGCCCCCACTCGCACCCACTGCTGGAGCCTGGTGCCAGTCCTGATAGCTCTGCACTATCAGTTGATGTGAGTGGTGGCTGCTGGCCCTGATCACCCCTCAGAGCTTTTCCACTTCCCCCTGCTCCTGAGGGGCGATCAGGGCAGCAGTCACCACTCACACCCACTGACGGCATCAGCCCCGCTTGCACCCGCTGCTGGTGCCAGCCCTAATCACTCCACGCCATCAGTGGGTACAAGTGGGGCCAGCATCATCAGTGTGTGGAAGCGGCAGCAGCGAAAGTGAGGCTGCCAGCAAACAGGAGACGGGGACTGTGGCATGAAGACCAAGGTGGGGACGCGGAGGATGGGACGAGACCCACCCCTATGCCCACCACAGCCTCATGGCCCACAGTTCCTTTCAAGGTGCACAAATTCGTGCACTGGGCCCCTAATTAATCTAGAAATTTATAAATTCATTGGTTTACATTCCAGTTTAACAATTAGCACTCAAATAATTACTTTTGACATTAATTTTCACTCAAAATAGCACATTAAATTAATGCAAAAATTTCACAGTCAGGTCTCTACTATGTGAAAATATGAGAGAGTTATTTATGTAAATCATAAATATTGATAGTTGTTGAAGAAAACTATGTTAATTAAATATATCCTGTACTTAACACATATAGCCTTTTGAATGCGAATATATTTATATTCATTTTAGTTTCTGGTTAATATTCTTGACTAATATTAATGTCAATATTTTCAACTCATTAGAAAATCTGAGTTTTAATGCTAATTAAGATATGTATTAGAGATATGTAGATTATTCTCATATCTATTCTTGAAATTCAGAGCACATTCATTAAATGTCTCATTTTTTGGAGGAATTCTGGTAATAAAGACTGTGAGGCAGTTGTTCTCATGCTTTTTGGGGAATAATTATTATTTATTATGCTTGTTAAATATAAATTTCCTGACTCTAGCCATTAAAATGTTGACTCAGTGTTTTTGGAATTCTACAATCTGCATTTGAAACAGCACAATGATAATTCTTATGGAAGTCATATATTCCATGATCAAAGGTAGTTCTGTGATGAATGAAAATATAATAAAAAGGTGCTGTCTGACTTTCCCTGGAGATCTTACAACCTATTATAGTTAATACAACTAATATTCAAAACTATACTCTTTAGTGGCCCATAAAAATTAACAATGCTTTTGGTGCTGGTTGTGGAAACAGAATCATACTTCAGAAATATATGTCTAGCAAATATTCAAGATGTTGAAGAAGTACTTATCTGTATCTTAGAGAATTAATTTAAATATTCCAAACCTGATATTAATAATAGTAAAGGAAAGGGACATGGAATTTGTTTTCAAGCACCAACAACATGTAGTACCTTAGCATTGCTATTTATGTATGTGTGTATGTATGTGTGTGTGTATGTATGTATGTTGCATGTATGCTTCAATTGCCTTGCCTTAACCAGACCCAGACCCAATAGTCCCAGCAGAGGCAGATTTACATGGTGGTTTCATTGACACTCAGTGCTTCTAGTTAACTCAAGAGAACCAGGCACTGTGCCAAATTAAAACAAAGACTCATTGGTGCCTGGGCTGATCTTCCAGGGATTTCTCACCCAGAAAACAACTATTTCCGCTCACTCTCTGTTCACTATGTCCAAGCATGAATGGATTCTTTCTTCTAATGTTCTATGTGATAATCTCCCTCGGTAAGGTGGGAGGAAATTGTAAACCAGGTGTTAGCAGCATATACTCTTACAGAAAATGGCAGTGTTATCTCCTTAAAAACTAGAGGAAGTTCTTATTTGGTTTTCAGATAATAATTACATTCTGATTCTAACTATATATAATTAACACCAGCTGTATCAGCAGGGTCCAGTAAAAAATACATAGGGATTTATAGCTACTTTATAGATAATAAACGAAAGTGGTGTGTAGCGACTTAAAGGTTAGTGGAACAAAAGAGATGTTGAAAACTAGAGATATTAGTAACTACAGGGAGTAGCTCCCACACTTAGGATTAAAGAAAAGGAAGCGATGGGCGCTTGAAAAGGAAGTTTATTCCTCAGGATGGACAAAATGGGAGCGCAGCTCTTCCCGGATGATGTTCAGACTTAGACTATCAATGGAAGCAAAGTTATCTGGCACAGGTATCTTCTATCTTTAAGGGGTAAAATATAGTTTCTACTGTAAGAGCTAAAAGTGTCTGCAGGCAGAGGAGTTAAGAAACTTTACTGTGGATGTAACCCAGATAAGAACTGGAAACAGGAGGGAAGCATTTTCCTCTTCTCCCTTCTTTCGATCTTCTTTTAGTATCTCCCATTGGCAGAAAAAGGACAGAACACTGGCTGCCAGGATAATCAAGAAACATAATTTTTGTTATTTTAATTATTTTAATTTTTATTTATTTCAGAGAGGAAGAGGAAGAGAGAGATAGAAACATCAATGATGTGAGGGAATCATTGATTGGCTACCTCCTGCACATTGAACCGAGCCCACAACCCAGGCACGTGCCCTTGACTGAAATCAAACCTGGGACCCTTAGGTCCACAGGCCAACACTCTATCCACTGAGCCAAACCGGCTAGGGCTGGGAAACATCCTATATAATAAAAGGGTAATGCAAATCGACCGAACTTTGGAATGACTGGTTGCTATGATGCACACTGACCACCAGGGGGAAGACACTCAATGCAGGAGCTGCCCCCTGGTGTCAGTGCACTCCCACAGGGGAGCACCACTCAGCCACAAGCCGGGTCCGCCATGCTGCAGTGCTATGGATGTCTCTCAGTCAAACATCCCCTGAGGGCTTCCGGTCTGCGAAAGGGAACAGGCCAGGCTGAGAGGACCCCCCACTCCCCCATCCAAGTGCATGAATGTTGTGCCCTGGGCCTCTAGTAATTTATAGAAACCTTGTAGTTTGGAAATTTAGTTGAGCATTTGGGAAATGCAGTTTGCATAATCATGGAATTATTTTAGAATGTTGGCTGGGAGCTGAAGCACAACAGGTAAATAACTAGCAGAATAGCTGTAACAATCCTTTAATTTAAAAAGGTCTATGTCTTAACACCTTTCGTAGCGCTCATGAGCTTTCTCGTGTTTCGCGTGCCATCTGTTAAGGACCTTAGATGTCAACACACTATCTTTTCCACATCGAATGAAGCGATCTCATTGGTGGAAACTGTGCAGGTCAATCTATGAAAAACTATATAATTGCACGAACCCATAAAGCATTGCAGTTACATTGTATTTTGGTCATTCGAATAGTCTTCGTCTTCAAGTTCCTGGCGCTTTTAGTCAGGTGATATGAAGCAGCATGAGCCTACGTGTATTCCAGCGAGTGGAAAGAAAAAATTTCCTACGAGAGCCTGCAGAGTTTGTGCCGCCCATGGAAAAAGGAGCGAATCTAGATACTTAGGTAAATTTTGTTTGGTCCCTCTTCATAGAGGAAAATTTTTTACACAGTACCATACGTTAAAAAAGTACTAGGAACTTTAATTGTTCTTGTAAATAAAAATGTTATAATTATTGAAAAACAACACCTAAAGTGCATTATGATCTGTAGTTATGATGATTTAAATAACGTGCAGTTTGCCCAAAAATGTGCAGTCCCTGGCCTATGTCTTAGAGTTTCTATGCGGTACGGAATGTGTTAAGAAAGAACAACTGAGAACCGCCACTCATTTCCTTGGAAAATGAGACAATTAGGGTATTCATTTGTTCAAAAGCATCTGGGTGTCCTCAGAAAAGTTTTATTGGCTGTCTGAACTGACAAGTAAGTAAAATCTATTGTTTAACTCAGGGGTCCTCAAACTACAGCCCGCGGGCCACATGCAGATACAAATATTGTATATGTTCCCGTTTTGTTTTTTTACTTCAAAATAAGATATGTGCATAGTTTTTTTTTGTTTTTGTTTTTGTTTTAATTATAGTCCAGCCCTCCAATGGTCTGAGGGACAGTGAACTGGATCCCTGTTTAAAAAGTTTGGGGACCCCTGGTTTAACTCTTCAGAATCTCTGAATACTGAATGGCCTCCTCTCCTAGACAGCCAATTCTCTGCTTAATAAAAGTTCCTCATGGCCCTGGCTGGGTGGCTCAGTTGGTTGGAGCATCATTCTGTGCACCAAGAGGTTGTGGGTTCTATTCCCGGTCAGGGCACATTCCTGGGTTGCGGGTTTAATTACCACTCAGGCTGCTTCAACAACAGGGCAGAGATGGACAAAATCGAAGCAAAGAGTAGGACATTGTAAAAGCAATTCTTGCTTTAACCAGTTTGGCTCAGTGAATAGAGCATCGACCTGCAGACTAAAAGGTCCCAGGTTCGATTCCAGTCAAGGGCATGTACCTTGGTTGCAGGCACATCCCCAGTAGAAGGTGTGCAAGAAGCAGCTGATCAATGTTTCTCTCTCACTGATGTTTCTAACTATCCCTCTCTCTTCCTCTCTGTAAAAAATCAATAAAATATATTTTAAAAAATAATAAAAAATAAAAGCAATTCTGACAAGAGATGTTGGAGACCTAAGCTAAGAAAGTAGCAATGGGAATAGGACAGAGAGAATGTAAAGACTGTATTTAAGAAAAATTTAGTAAAGACAATGGAGTGAGAAAAGTACATGAGAGGAGTGAGAAAGTAAAGGAACCTAGGAGGATGCCTTAGTTTCTGGCTTAAGAAGATGGCATGTGATTGTGTACCAACCAAAGGGAAAATTAAGACATAGTGTAGGGAGCCGCTATAGGGTTAAGCCTCGGACTGACCTGTAGGCAAAGCCACAAACAAGTCCCAGTTTAGAGGGCACAGCCCTCTTAGCATAATTAGGCTTGACCTTATGACTCTCCCTAGATCTTATCTGGGTAGCTAATGGACTGTGGGAGGTGCAGCAAGAGCTACCAAAACAAGTGAAACTCACAAGAACATTGTAACTGTGGTGACCACTACCTTGTTTACGTATGGCTATACAATAAAGGCTCAGCTTGCTGTCTGGATCTTTCTGTGGACTCAGCCAGGCACAGGAGATCCACCTAGACCAGGGGGGGGAAAACTTTTTGACTCGAGG
>NW_006294998.1:2647098-2649870 GCF_000327345.1 Myotis davidii | reverse complement strand
CCCCCCGCTCCCACCGCCCCCTCAGGCTCACCAAAACCTTGGCTGAGCTGGCCTGTCACAACATAACTTTGGAAGGAAATGTGACAAGTTTAGTTTTGGGCTTGCTGATTGCACACTATAGAACTGTTATCTGAACATCACTAAAAGTTATTTTATTTGGGTATTGGGCCTTGAATATAAGAATTTTCTTTTGGAATTCTTTGGAGAAGAGTAAATCCTTGTTTCCTACAGAACAAACTCTGAACTAATAACTAGGGCAATTAGATATGCTCCCACATTGTAGAGGCCCTGACTGCTTTGCTAACCTCCTGTCTCATTCCTTCCTCAAAAAGTGGTGCTTCAGGAAGATCAAACACATCACAGAGACACTGTGATATTTGAAACATGTGGGCTTTTGTAAATGCTCTGTCTAGAAGAATGAGCTGCCCACCTGACTATTTTTGATATCTTTGATCTTCTATGAAAATAAGCTCAGGTGTAACTTTTAGGATATTCTTGGAAGGGAGAGGAACCAAAAAACAAAACACCATAGAATTTATCATTCTTCTTTTTATGTGTCCATCTTTATATTATTCCATTTTTATTTTTAGAGTTTATTTTAATGTATTTACTTAAGTATCAGTCTCCCCTTTGAGTACCTTAAATATATCAAGGCAACATAGGTGTATTTAAATAAGATACATACCAGAAACAGTAAGATTTTTTTATAATTCATACACTGACAAATATTATCTGTTAGATATATAATGAGAAACTTAAAATCAAAGTAGTAATAAAATAGTAAAAGGGGAAAAGAAGGCAATCCACAAAAGAGGAAACACAAAATGACCAATAAACAAAAAGTGATGCTCAACTTCAGGAATCAGTGTAACACACATAACCAAGAAAGTCCTTCCTCAGCTAAGCTAAACTTTAGTCAGGTTCCTTCCTGACTATAACTCCTTGACCTCCCTTTTTTTAGAGGATTTATTTTAGAGAACTTAAGATAAAAATTCTCTGCCCCTTTGAAATGTAAATCTTCTTCCCTCCTCTTATCAGTTTTATCAGCCAGAACTATCTGTCAAGGACCTGGGAACCATTCCTTTGAAATGTAATTATTAAGAAAGATAGGGCCTCATCAGTGATAACATTGGCAAATATGTTCTCCCATGCAGGGGCTTTCTTGTTGTTTTGTTAATGGTTTATTTTGCTGTACAGAAGCTTTTTATTTTGATGTAGTCCAGGGGTGGGCAAACTTTTTGACTCGAGGGCCACAATGGGTTCTTAAACTGGACCGGAGGGCCAGAACAAAAGCATGGATGGAGTGGTTGCGTGAACTAATATAAATTCAAAGTAAACATCATTACATAAAAAGGTACGGTCTTTTTTTTTTTTTTTTTAGTTTGATTCATTTCAAACGGGCCGGATCCCGCCCATGGGCCATAGTTTGCCCACGGCTGATGTAGTCTCATTTGTTTATTTTCTTTTTAATTTCCATTGCCCTAGGAGCAGTATCAGTGAAGATATTGCTTCAGCATATGTCTGAGATTTTGCTGCCTGTGGATTCCTCTAAGATTTTTATGGTTTCCCATCTTATGTTTAAGTCTTTTATCCATTTTGAGTTTATTTTTGTGAATGGTGTAAGTTGGTGGTCTAGTGACATTTTTTTTTTTTTTTTGCATGTATCTGTCCAATTTTCCCAACACCACTTATTGAAGAGACTGTCTGGACTCCATTGTATGTTCTTGCCTCATTTGTCAAATATTAATTGAGCATAGTGGTTTGGGTCAATTTCTGGGTTCTCTATTCTATTCCTTCTATTCCATTGGTCTATATGTCTGTTCTTGTGCCAGTACAGGCAGCTTTGAGAACAGTGGCTTTGTAATACAGCTTGATATCTGGTATTGAGATCCCACCTACTTTTGTTCTTCTTTCTCAGGATTGCTGCAGCTATTTGGGGTCTTTTTATTTTAATCCAGGTGAATTTTTTGGAGAGTTAATTCTAGGTTTGTGAAATATGCTGTTGGTATTTTAATGGGGAGTGCATTGAATCTATAGATTGCTTTGGGTAATATGGACATTTTAATGATGTTGATTCTACCAATCCATGAACATGGTATGTTATTCCATCTGTTTATGTCTTCCTCTATCTCTTTATTCAACGTCCTGTAGTTTTCTGAGTAGAGGCCTTTTACCTCCTTAGTTAAGTTTATTCCTAGGTATCTTCATTTTTATGTGTGTGTGATTGTAAATAGGATTGTTTTTTTAATCGCTTTTTCTGTAAGTTCACTATTGGTGTATAGAAATGCCATAGATTTTTTGGCATTGATTTTGTATCATGCTACATTGCCGAATTCATTTATTAAGTCTAATAATTTATTGATGGAGTCTTTAGGATTTTCTATGTACAGTATCATGTCATCTGTAAATAATGACAGTTTTACATCTTCTTTTCCAAGCTGTATAACTTTTATTTCTTCTTCTTGTCTAATTGCTATGGTTATCACTGATAAGGGTTTAATCTCCAACATTTACAGGGAACTCATACAATTTACCAAAAGGAAGATAAACAACCCAATCAAAATATTGGCAACAGACCTAAATAAATACTTTTCAAAAGAGGACATAAGGAAGGCTAAGAGACATATGAAAACATGCCAAAGTCACTAATCATCTGAGAGATGCAAATCAAAATGACAATCGGTACCATCATACACCTGTCAGAATGGCTATCATCAACAAATCAACAAATGACAAGTGCTGGCAAGGATATAGAGAAAAAGAACCCTGTGC
>NW_006294998.1:2640957-2646775 GCF_000327345.1 Myotis davidii | reverse complement strand
GGCGAGATCAACCAAAGGACTTGTATACATGCATATAGGCCTAACCAATGGACACAGACACCAGTGGGGAGGAAGGCATGAGTGTGTGTGGGGGAGTGGGGGCAATGGAGAGATAAGGACACATATGTAATACCTTCATCAATAATGAAAAAAGAAAGTTAGAGCCTCAATCTGTCCATTTCTGTGAATGGGTAAGAGCCTAACCTTGATAAGTGTCATTAGCCAAAAGCAGATGGCCTGATCACATAGACCAAAGGCCCCCTCGCCCACACACACACCCCTCTCCCAATACCTCTCCTGTGACTCACCCCAGCAATAAAAACTATCCCACATTTTGTTTCAGTACAGTTGAGTTCAATCTCCCTTACATTGCAAAGTCTTGACTCCTATTTTAGTAGTTTTGAATAAGAACTTCCTTTCCTATTCAATTCTGTCTGGTGCAATTTTACTTTAACACACAATATATTTTTTAATCATTATATCCAAAAGTTTAAAAACTTAAAAAGTCTGAGGATATGTAAGTATGGCAAAAACATTAAAAAATGAGTTGACCTAAAGTGTTTGTGTAATTGATAAGATGATTCTGAAGATAAATATTACTATCTGAAGTAAGTTATGCTCAAGTGATAAAGGTGATTTGCAGTAACAGTGCTTATAATCATTAAATTAGGAAACAATAGACAATGCATCATAGTATATTCATATGTCAATTAAAATGAAGTATATTTCATTAGCAGAAAGACTATTGGTGACATGGAAATTTGAAAAGCACTGCTATTTTTCTATATGTGAAAATACATGTATGTATGATTGCATGCATGGCATGTCAAGGAACAGAACCGAAGACAAAAAAGATCATCAATGTTTCCTTGAACATTTTAAACAATCTGGGAGATTCGGGAAGATGGTAGCAGTGGTTGCACTATAGCTTTTGGAAACTCCCAAATCCTCATGTGAAATAAACAGAACAATTAGATGGTGAAATGGAAACCATGTACAGCTCATGAGTTACCCTCATGAACCTCAAAATACAAATGAATGAGGGAATACTACCAAGAACCATAAAACTACATGCTATCATCATATGTGCAAAGCACTGAAAGCAACACAGCAGCTTACAGAGCTGAAACCAAACAAATGCAAAACAGTCAACAGGTATTCACTGGAAATCAAATCGAAAACAGCAGAGAATTGGGAGAAGAGTGCTCATTTTAACAGTGGATGAGTGTGAAAACCCTGATATAAAGCTTCAGGGGCTGGATCTTCTGAAACCTTTTAAACTCTCAAAACTAATCTGGTAAGTCTTCCTTACACTTGAGAGGGTCTATCCACATCGAAGGGAAACTGCTGGAAGTGGGGTCAAGAATTAGTGGGACAAGAGCAAAGGGGAATTAGGAAAGAGAAAATATGAATAAATATAGGGGAGGGGACAAACTAGAATAGCTCAGAAAACAAGTCACCATGTTTTTTAAACAATACATGAACACAGTGGGACCTTGAACTAAATAAATTTAGAAAACCCATCTACTAGTAAATCAAGCCTCCTTACAGAAATTTAGAAAATATAAATTTACATAAAAATAAGCAACAGAAAAGGTTTGTGATCAACTCCCATTAAGATTCTAACAAAGTATTCTCTGCAGTGAAAGCTCACCAGTATAGACCATAGTTTTAATATATCACTTCAAAATGAGCTGAAAGGCATTAAGAAAAGGATATTGAAAATAATAACATAATATAAAATAATAACATAAATCAGAATTAGAAAAAATTCAGAAATTAGATTAAAGATATAAAAAAAGAAAAGGAAAAAAATTCATTTAAAAATAAAGATAAAGTAAACTCAAGGCTAAAACAATCAAACTGAAACTGCTACCAAAAATCATATAGGAGAAGTCACCACTCCCAGCCTAATGGTTTTATATTCCCAATGTCCTATTGCATATGAGGTTTTCTTGTAATGAAAATATACAAAGATAGGTAGCGTTTTATAAGAGTTCTTCATGCTGCTTCCTAGAGACTTATTTTAGAGATACTAATAAATAAGTGCTTTAATAAACAAGGGCGTACATGTTTGTTCCTCACAGTATGATTTATCGACCAGCAGCAAGATACTCCTCTGGGGGCACATAAGGAATGCCCCACTTCAGATCTCCTGTATCATACTCAGCTTTTTAACAGGAACCCAAAGAGAGATTTGCATACATATTTGTATACACAAGAGAGTTTGAGAAGCTTTGGGCCCAGATCACATGCTCTACTATTTATTTTAATTATTTATAGTTTGTGAGCACTTAATTGGTCAATAAGCTAGATGAAAATATTCTTTCTACACAGTAGAGGTATGGAAGTTATTAAAGAGCTGAAAGTATACCCAACTTGTTTCTACATGATGCCCTTTAGCAATTAATCCTGAGGGAGACTATACCAATTTTGCTAAGCATTCTGTTTATTTGCAACAGAATGATATAAAAATAGACCTGAATATAAATATGGTTTCTTTTTGGCTTTATGGTCACCTATATGAATTTGAGCAAGTCATAATAAAATATATCTGATGATATGCTCTTAAATTTTAATTTTTTTCCTTTAGTGATCATCCAGTTATACTTAACACTGTCCTACTCAAAACAGACCATAACTTTGCTTTATGTCCTCTGGTGGGGTATAGATTTAGTTATGAGATTTGCAGAACAGGTGGCTGATTTGGAATGCATGCTAGGAGGCTCCTCAAGCTTTCACTAATAAGTCATTCCTTTTCACCTCAGTGATTTAACATCAGTTCTGTGTCTAAGCCAAAGCAATGAAAATCATTTCTTAGGCATTCAAGGACAAACCCTTTTATTTCAATTCTATTATTTAAATTCATGAATGTGATATATAACTTTTCAAGGGAATGAAAAATGACTTTAGATGATTCATTGATATCCAGATTCCATTAAATAATCTTGTTAACAAAATAGCAAGCAGCCAGGATGAGTCTCAATTATTTAAAGACCAAAATGAAAATGTATAATCAGAATATTCAAAGTGATTATATATTAATTGAAATATATTTAACTTCAACGTATACTTCATTTCTAGTTAGTATAATTTTCATCATTAGTGTAAAAACTACAGTGGACGACAACTTCAAAATTTTACAATTTTGGGCATTCTACAGGATGAGGATGTGTTTCTTTGTGAATTTTTCTGATTTATTATGCAGGGTTTTACACAACCTTTCAGTATTAGGCACTTGTATAATACAGGGTGGGGCAAAAGTAGGTTTATAGATGTGAGTACCTGAAACAGTTTATTCTTTATTAATTATGGCATTATTTTTTTCACATGAACAACTGTAAAACGTACTTTGCCTTGCCCTGTATAAATCAAAGTTTACAGTCATTATTCAAGATTATTTTCACTATGTCACAAAGGTTCGAATCTAAGTAACCTTATAAAGATGATTTATTTTTAGTGTAATTGAATAAGGTAAACACAACAAGCTACTTAGTTATTTTCAGTACCTTTTCTTATATTTGGGATAATTCATTAATAGGCTATTTGTCAACACTTTGCAAAGTAAGCTGAATACACTTTAATGAAATTTGATACAACTTTAATTTTAAAAAGACTACATACTTTTAATATACATATTTGGAACTGTTATTAATAGAAACAGATTTTATATGCTTGCATTACCTGTTTGAAATAATTTGTATTTAAGTTTAAAAATCATCAACTAGACAACATAAAATAATATAAAATAATTTATATGATATAAATAAATACATAATAATTATAGTAGTTCTGGAAAGAAAAGTAAAGATTGCATTTTCTAAAGAAAATGCCACTGATAGTATGTTTTTGAGTTCTTTCTAACCTCAATTCCTACTTGAAATTTTGAAATGGAGGTGATTTATCAGGAAAATAAATTTGAGAAAGCCAAGAATTTTCACTCACTCTATAATCCTGTACAGAAGTCCCCTCACTTTATCCACAAAAGATACATTTGAAGACCCCTGTGGATATCTAAAACCACAGAGTACCAAATCCTGTATATACTATTTTTTTCCTATACATAGACACCTATGATAAAGTTTAATTTATATCTGAGGTGCAGTAAGAGATTAACAACAACAATAAAATAGAATAATGCATAATATATTATAAAAAGTTATGTTGATATGGTGTCTCTTTCTCTTTCAAAATATCTTATTGTACTATACTCACCTTTCTTGTGATGATGTGAGATGATACTATGCCTATGTGATGAGATGAAGTGAGGTGAATGACATAGGCATTGTGACGCAGTGTTAGTCTAGTATAAAGGATACTTAAACACAAGCACCGTAATACTGCAACAGTCAATCTGATCATCACGTTGGCTACAACTAGTAAGTAACTAATGGTGGGTAGCAAATACAGTGTGAATACAATGGACAAAGGGACGATTCATATCTCCCATCAGACAGAGTGCTATGCTATGAGATTTCATTATGCTACTCTAAATTGCATGCAATTTAAAATTTATGAATTATTTCTGGCATTTTCCATTTCATATTTTTGGACCATGGTTGACCAAGGGTAACTGAACTCCCTAAAACTGTATGTGGATAAGGGGAGCTAAATATAGTTTATCCTAGAACAATGTGAAGGTTAGGGCCACCAACCCCCATTAAAATCCACATATAACTTTTGACTTCCTAAAAACTTACTAATAGCTTACTGTTGACCAGAAATTTTACCAATAATATAAACAGTTATTAACACATATTTTGTATGCTATATGTATCATGCACTGTATTTTTATAATAAATTAAGGAAGAGAAAAGAAAATGTTGGGAAAATCATAAATACATTTACAGTACTATATGTATTTCTTGAAATAAATCTGCCTATAAATGGATCTGCACAGTTCAAATGCATATAGTTCAAGGGTCAATTTACAATTATTCTTCAGTGGCTAACAAAATATCATTTTTATTGTGCTATGCATGTGAAATGCACTATTTTCTTCCAAGGTCATTGGTAGCATCATGATGTAGATATATTGGCAGAGGCTCTTCTAAGGTTAGTTACTAACAAATCCAAAAATACAACATAAACAATAGAACAAACAAGTTTGATTTATTCTAGGCTATAGAAGATCAACCAACATTTTTTTTTCTAGATTCAGTGACTTGATATTCCAATGTGTTATCTCTATTTCTAAGTTAATATCATTGAACTTTTATAATTTCTGTTTTGCTAAGCCTACTTCCTGAGATAACACATAAAAGAGGAATGTTTTTAAATTGGACAGTGCTATCAATAGCAGGTACCATACCCTTATCGCTGTTATGATGCAGTGGGTAGTTTATAGAACAGGGAAGAGTTGAGAGTTGAGAGTAGAGCCAACAAAAGGCTTGAGATCTGAGTCCTGGATTCTTTAAATATTTAGAACGTGGGAAGATGAGGAGAACCCATTAAAGAGAAGAGGAAGAATGTCTCATGAGATAAGAAGAACCCAATGGTAAACAGTCCTTAGAAAGATGGCCTTTGGGTGACTGAATGAGAGGTAATGCAGCAGGGCCTAGGGATCAGAATGCTGAATTGGTACTATGAACACACCAGTCTCTATAGACCCATATCTAACTACTCTGCAGAGGCATGTTGAGAACACCTCTGGGAAATAAGTCATATGAACATACACTTAACAGACTTACCTGTCATTTACAGATTTCTCAGTTACAGTAAAATTATTTTTAAAAGTTCTAAACATCCTCGCCGTTGGGGTAAGGGGGAGAGACCAACCAAAGGACTTGTATGCATGCATATAAGCCTCCAATAGACA
>NW_006294998.1:2608951-2640829 GCF_000327345.1 Myotis davidii | reverse complement strand
AAAGACACATGTGTAATACCTTATTCAATAAAGAAAAAAAAATTAAAAAGTGCTAAACATGCTACATCATGTTGTATGTGCAATGATGAATATGACAATAGGCAAAGGTGAAGACAATTCAAAGACTTAAAATCACCCTACTATTTTTGAAAGCCTGGTATCTGAAGCAGCTTGTTATGGCTAAAAGAACGTTTTTCCACTGGGGTTTAGAACCTGCATCCATTAGGTACTTTGAAAAGATGCAGATATCAGCGGTGAACTGAAACGAAGGCTTAAAACCATTTCAATCCTGTGAACCAGGCCACCAGTGAAATATGCGTACCTATGTAAAGACCCAAATTCAATAAATAAAAATATCAAATAAGTTTCCATAACATTGGAATTTTAAAACCATTCCACTGAATTAAGAAAATATTTTCAATTTCCTAAGCGAGAACACTACATATATGGCTGTGTTTTATAAGAAACATGACAGTTTACATTTAATAATAGTCTACAGGAGGGATACAAATGAAATAGAAAATTGATTCAAGCGACAGTAAAATATTTAACAACCTGGACATTTGCACAAATTGAGCAAAATCATTACATTCACATGACACAATTATTCCTTATAATTATATAAAGAAATAAATTCATTTTTGAGGTGGCAAATGGACTGTGTTCAACTTAAGTTGCATTTTACAAAGAATAAATATCAATGTAAGGTAGAAATAATGGTGTATTTCAAGTTCTGAGCACAAAGGACGACCTGGTAAGCTTTCATGAGAACAATATTTTAAAGTCAGTAAGACCATGTAAAACTATGTGTTAACTTGCTTTACCAACATATCAAACTAGCCAAACACAGGAAAAATATTACAGTGCTTTATGAAAACAGAAATATGACCTACCTTTGCTACTCTCCCTGCCCCTCTCTGTTTCAGCATGTTATCCACAGTGGCTTCCTAACCACTTATTAAAAATTGAAAGGCAACAGCTATAAACTCTTAGAAACATAACCAGCAAGCCATTGACAGCAGATGGGGATTTTTTTTTTGCTGAAAACAATGTATGCCTTAAATCTTCCCAGATCTGATGGATAGTTGCTTGTATCATACCTGTCCATTTCAGTAGTAATTGAAAACAGGGTTTTGAAGTAAAAATTCATTCTTGCCACCTTGACAAGTATGGATCTGTGAGAAAACTATTAGTAGGTGAATATCCTCCATTGTCTCTACTTCTCTTGTGAAACAAAAACGATTATCCATTTTTACATAAGAAGTTCTTGAGCTTATAAATATGATCAGGGGTGAAAAATTCCTATAAAATTGCTAATTCTGTATGTACACACATACAATCAATATTAGAATGAAATTTCAACCTAAGCTATTTATTCTAATACTTTTTATGCCTTAATATTCAAATGGCAATGAAATTATAGTACATATCAGTATTAAGGATAGGATAAAAATGAAAGATTACTCAGTAGTGCCCTAATATATAAGTATCATAATTCTAAAATACAGTGGAGGACATTTTAACTCAGTAAAAATTTTTTTTAATAAAACCATTTTGTTTTCATTTTTTCTTCTTGAGATAAACTGTATTAAAACCAATAACAAAAACACATATACTTATCTGTTCCTACAAAAGTAGAAGATATTTAATTTTCACTCGGAAATTGTATTAATTATATTAATACATTAAATTGTGTGGCCTTTGTTCAGTTGCTGCTCCAAGTGTACTAAATCTGTTTACCTTCTATGTTAAATTTCTTACTGTCTTTAACAGAAAAATATATTTCTTTGTATTGATTTTAATCCTTGATTTTACACCTCTTTTGGCTTCTACTCCTTTTTCCAATGTTTGGCTTATAAATAAGGTGCTAGAAGGAATGGGGCATTGATGCTTGAAACATTAGTATTGTTCTACAGTAACTACAAAAGAATAAAAAGCAAATAAAATCTTCTCCCACCATGACATGTCCAACAGACCCAAAATAGCCTGTTGTGGTTTAGAGGGGGACTGTCAGGCCAGTCTCCACAGAAGGCACAGGTCCAGAGATTTCTTTATAAAGCAATTATCTTTGGTATGACTGGAGATAAATGAATACTTGAAAGTTAGCTGCTCTGGGTACACTCACTTGCACACATTTCTCAGTTGATGACTTTGGTTGTCTCACCCATGTCAACAAATGTATACGCATAACAATGGAGAATGTCTATTCCTCATTTTGTATGTTAACACAAGGATACTAAATTCATTTGGTGATTTTTGTTTAATTTTGCAGTTCCATCTTTTGTGATATTGATTGGTCCAGCTATACCAGAAGTGTTTTCCAAACCCATACAAACAAAATGAAGTGAATGATTGGTGAGCATTTTTGGAAAACCAAATTCGTAAGAGTTAAATCCAAGTAGTTGTTTGTTGTGTGTGTGTGTGTGTGTGTGTGTGTGTGTCTGTGTGTGTTTACCATAACAAACATATTGTTAACCAATTTCTTTCCAATTTGACTATAATGAAAATCTATTAAATAATGATACCATGGCATGATAATATTAAAGCGCAGTATTTATTTATTTATTTATTGGTCTTAGCCATCCTCGTTTAACATTATTCACCAATATACATTTATTATCCACCATACTAGTTACTAGTTTGATCATGCCCTAAGGATGATCTCACTTTAAAACCTTTAATTCTCAGCACTGATGATCATTCACTCCTTTCTCCTACAAAAAGGTTACCACCATTTAAAAGCCATAAGTTAAAAATAAACAAAACCCCAAGCATGTATGTCCTAGATAACTAAAAATAGGTTCATTTCAACTCCTCTTGCATGCTTCTAAATTTACTGTCATTATTACTTTACATTCATAACAATAATTATCCTTAACTATATTTCAAAATTGATTCTTTAATAATAGTACTGGAATCATAACTTACAGTCTGTGATTTTTAGTGTCCTCTTGACTTCTCCGCTTCCTGATCCCCCACAACCATCTTCATCGTCACAGTCCCCGCTGACCTGTTCACCCACGCCGCCACCACTGCCCAGGTGAACTTCCCACTTGTCGGGTTTGGGTGACCTACCCTGTAACAACTAAATATGGATTAAAAAATATATTAAGAGCAAGTTCAAATCATTTAAAAATGCTGTTCAGGAACATATATAGAAATTAGGATTATGTTCTTATGTGAGTGTTCTATTTTGATGTAGACACTGTACTAGGTCAAGTGTATAAGAAAAGTAAAAATGACTGAAATAATAATAAATAATGTGCAAGATTTTACAGCCAAAAGGGCTACAATCTGAATATTAGCTCTGTTCTAAAGCTTTGGAAATCAAATAAAACCAGGTCTTCTTGCTCATGAAAAGTTTGGCAAGAGGATCCTTTGTTTCGGAATAAACAATGTTTAAGCGCAATAAATCAAACTCCAATGCAACACAACTTCCTTTGCAGTATATTACAGTATATTCTGCTGTTTCTTAAACCAACAATCCAAAATTTCCCAAAAATTATTTTACTAAACTGGTACTATTTTTCCAGAAAAAGGTTAAAAGAATTTTAGACATATACATTTTTAGCTTTGGTTCTTGGATCAAATACATAGTCCAATGCATATAGCACAGAACTAAACCTTGGAACAAAAGACTTAAGTCCTACTTCCATTTCTATAAGTAAGTTAAGAAATTTAACCAACTTCTTGGTTCTCAAGGATTTCATTTATTTTTATGACTAAAATAGATGGAATAGCTATATTCCCTAGAGCACAGGAGTGCTGGTAGTATTTTTGAATAATATAAATGCCTGAACTCCTTTTAAAAAAGGTGATGTTATAAATAATAAACTATTTCACTTAACACAAAAGCTGAGTAAAATGATCCAATATATGATATTTACCCTCTCTAAGGCAGTTCTGGAGAGCACATGACCAGACATGAGCACTAGAGGGTACTGCTATATTATGAATGAAATATACCTCTGCTGAACACTTAATGATCATTTACACTTTTAAGGTGTTTTATGAAAGCATTATGTTGTTACTTCTAAGAGATTGTCTATATAATAATATTGATTATCAGACAGTAATTAAATGCACAAACCAAGGAAAGAAATTCATATTGAAAAAATAGAGTGAAATATTCGCCGTATACCTAAGACAAATATGTTTAGCATTTAAAGAATATTTACACTAAGCAACTACACTTTGACAATTCATACGCGTTCCAAAAAAGGTCATGAATTCTGAAATATTACAGTTCCTTAAAATGTATTTTTTCTAACAAAAATGAAATGCTAAAACAGCAGCAATACTGTTAAAATTCTTATCAGAATTTATTTCTATGCATCAGCATTTTACCAAATTTATTAATAGGTATTAATTAATTTAATTAATTAAATTAATCTAATAGGTATTTAAAAAGAGGGCTTCCTTTATGGTCAAGTGGATTTAGGCAACAGTAAGTTACTATGTTTAATGCACTTCTGTATGTGCTTCGTCCTGCAGGAGAGATACAGATATATAACAAAGCACATGTAAATCCAAAACCCAAAACAAGAAAGGAAGGATAATGGCGTTGTTTTATACCATTTGCCATTTGTTATTTAGCATAATCATAAAGGCCTTGGTCTCTGAGGTCTAACATACTTAGATTTGAATCCTGATTCTGACATATATTAACCATGAGACAATGGACATTATATAAATTACTGAATAACTAGCTTGTTCCCTCATCTCTAAAATATGGACAATGATATACCTGAGCAATTTTTCTTATTGTGAGAAAAAAAATACACATAAAGTACTTTGCACAGTGTTGGGAAATTAAATATTAATATATTATTATTATCTACTTTACTATGTATTTTATTACAATATTACTTAAACACCCCCAGCACTTAAAGAATTCAATTAGGTGAGTTAAATTAAACTATTTCTAATATTACCTGATAAGTACAACAAAAAATCAAACTTTCTGGTGATGTGTTATCCCCTTTTGCTTCTAACATTCTTTCTCAACACTTTTCCATTTTAACTTTATTTTCTCTTTACTTCCCTAAGTATTATTACAATATTTTATTGGTTTCTGGGCAAAACAAAGATGGTGTCTTAGGAACAACACCTACAATACACAAGTTATAAAGACCCAACCCAACAAATTTGAACTAAAAATTACCACATGATCTCACTCATTTGTGGAATATAACGAACATTATAAACTGATGAACAAAAATAGATGCAGAGGCAGAGCAACATCAAACAGACTGTCAAACTACAGTAGGAAAGCAGTGGAGGGTTGAGGGGAGGGGGTAGTTTAAGAGATCAACCGAAGGACTTACATGCATGCATATAAGCATAACCAATGGACACAAGACACTCAGGCGGGGGGGTGGTGAGGGCATGTGCCAGGGGGTGGGGGAGGCCGTGGGGAGGTCAATGGGGAAAAAAAGGAGACATGTGCACTACTATTTGTAATATTTTAAACAATAAAATAAAAAATAATAAAAATGAAAAATATAAAGGGAAAGATATTGCATGTAAATAAAAACTTATTATTTTAAGAAATTGGTTTTGGTTGAAAGCAATTAAATATATTAATTGTTTGAGAATTATTCATTTATTTATAGTGACTTATAAAGATAATTGATAACATTGTTTTAAAGACAACTTTTTTTGTTTTTTAAATTTTTTTTTCTAAATCACTGAAGTAATCTAAGAAATATCTATAAGACACAGGAAGTCACATTTTTAAAAGAGAGAACTATACAAAAATATATTTTAATTTAAATATCTGTGGTGGGTAGAATTGTAAAATAGGCCCCAAAATGATCCACTCTTATCCCTGGACTATGAATATAATGTCATTGTCATATCCACTAAATTACATGGCAAAAGAAAATTTGCTAATGTAATTAAGGTTATAATTCAGTTGACTTCAAGTTCATCAAAAGGGAGACCCTATAGGTGGACCTACTGTAATCACATGAGTTCTTTGAAAGCTGAAAATTTTGCCTGGCTATCAGCATAAATCAGAGAACTTTGAAGCTTTGGGAGGGCAGAAGGATGATTGGACTTTAGAGATCAGGCTGTTGGCCTTGAAGGTGTAAACTTGGATGTTGTGAGAGGGCCTGTGAGAGATTCTGCCAAAAGTCCTGCTGCCAGCAACCTCTAGTTGCTGAGAGTGATCCACTTTACAGCCTGCAAGGAAGTCAGCCTTCGGTCCCATAACTGAATTGTATTGACAACTTAGCTGAGTCTATAGGGGGGTTCTCCCCATTATTCTCCAATTGATTCAAGGTTGACTGACAACTTGATATAATTGTTGTTCCCAATTGAGGCTTGTGAGACCCTAACCAGTGGTTCTCAACCTTCTGGCCCTTTAAATACAGTTCCTCATGTTGTGACCTAACCATAAAATTATTTTCATTGCTACTTCATAACTGTAACGTTGCTACTGTTATGAATCGTAATGTAAATATCTGATATGCAGGATGGTCTTAGGTGACCCCTGTGAAAGGGTCGTTCGACCGCCAAAGGGGTCGCGACCCACAGGTTGAGAACCGCTGCAAGCAGAAAGCCCTGAGCAATGAGCCCACCTGGACTTCTAAACTATGGACCTATGCATTCATAAATAAAAGTTTTCTTAAATTACCAAACGTGGTAATTTGTTGTGCAGCAACAGAAAATGAATACACTCTCTAACCGCCACTTACATCCTGGGCAATGTTTTCTTCTGGTCTCTTGGATTCTCTAGCAGTGGTCAGCAAACTGCGGCTCGGCAAACCGCGGCTCTTGAGTCACATGCGGCTCTTTTGGCCCCTTGAGTGGGGCTTTTCCACAAAATACCACGTGTGGGCGCACACGTACAGTGCAATTGAAACTTCGTGGCCCATGCGCAGAAGTCGGTATTTTGTGGAAGAGCCGGTATTTTGTGGAAGAGCCACATTCAAGGGGCCAAAAAGCCGCATGTGGCTCGCGAGCCGCAGTTTGCCAACCATGGGTCTAACATTGCTCAGGATAAAATGTCGACATATCCATAAGACAACACCTTATTGAAAAGATTATGCTATAGGATTTGACCTAGTCTCTATCTTTCAGGTTCTCTCACTTTTTCAATGCCTCTCACTTTTTTTCCAATTTTCAATGCCTCTCACTTTTTTCCAATTCTCTGAGCAAGAGATATAATTGCTGTTCCCAGTGATCAACTTATACAGCTTTATCCAGATCAATCTGACCCATGCTGTCAGGCTCCCAATAATCCCATCTCCCTCTAGCAGGATCAATACTGCTGTCTCCTCTGTATGACGGTTCTGCCTCACAATGTTCATTTTCTTGCTTCTCAGTTATCATGCATCCATAAATGTTCATTTTCATTCTCACAATTACAATAAAACTTAACTTGTAAAAAATCCCAATAAATTTCCCATCAACTATAATAGGATTTTCACAGTAAGATCCATATTCAAAATCTCATATATCTTTTTAAAAATATATTTGTATTGATTTCAAAGAGGAAGGGAGAGGAAGAGAGAGATAGAAACATTAATGATGAGAGAAAATCATTGATTGGCTGCCTCCCGCAGATCCCCACACTGGGGATCCAGCCAGCGACCTAGGCATGTGCCCTGACTGGGAATTGAACCATGACCACCGGGTTCTTAGGTCAATGCTCAACCACTGAGGCACGCCAGTTGGGCAAATCTCACATCTTTTGAACTAAGCTATTTTTGTTTCTTCTGAGTTTTCTCATCTTTCTCCTCACATCAAAAATAAAGACCTTTCGATTAACAATGTAAATCCTCTATTCTTTAAAAAAATAAAATAAAAGGTGTAAGTTTTACATGGCTATCGGCATAAATCACAGAGATTGTAGCTTGGTGACAGGGGAAGGAGGATGGGACTTTTTAGTCTCTTTCTGGGAACCCATCCTCACAAATTGTGTTCTCATCTGTATATATATTACACTCACGTCTTTGTTTATAGCCCTTATTAACCTGTAGTTCATTTCTAAGTAAGGCTCGGATATAAAACATACTCTACCACTTTGTATATTAAAGTAGAACCATTTGTCTCCACTAGTAATGCGTCACTACAACTTATCTTCCCAACCCCTTTTTCTGCAGTGGACATTAGTCCCTCTCATCTACTAACACCAGCTTATTTCTCCCTAATCAGTACTTTCGCCATGCCATTTCTCTGCCTTAGCACTCTTTGTGACTCTTCACTATCAAAAACCACTGGTTCCCTAGAGGATAGATATCAGTCCAGATAGATGAGTCACAGAAAGTGGTCTGGTGGCAAAATGTTTGAGGAATTCATGCTATGGCCCCTTCTTGATATCCCTGAAGAATTTGACAGGAAGCAATTTTGTTTAGTTTAGGTTCACCTCTCATTTTCCAAATTTACATGAGCAAATTAACCCCTCCTCCACTGACATACTTTTGGAAATGTGGCCTAAAAAAGTTCAAATTTAGCTTGCAGTCAAGGTCCCATATATGATATAGTTTTAAAAGAAAATATGTCTAAACACTGCCCACTGCCCCCAGTACCCAAACTCAGCCACACAGCATTGTGTTCTTCATACAGAAATTATATGAATGCCTAGTCTACAATTTGTTTATGCTTGTTTTATATCTCCTCACTCCTGAGTTTTGTCTTTCCTTCACATAGAATAACCCCTTTGCTCTTCTTCAACTTATTACAGTGTACATAATTTTAACTTTAGCTCAAGTAACTTATTTTTCCAGTCCACACATTTTTCTCTGACCTTTTAAATGTGTGTACCATTCATTGACAATTAACTTTCTTGGGCATATGCTATTGGGAAATAAGAGATTTTGAATACGGATCTTACTGTGAAAATCCTATTATTTTGGTTGATGGGAAATTTATTGGCATTTTTTAATAAGTTTTATTGTAATTGTGAGAATGAAAATGAACATTTGTGGATGCATGATAACTGAGAAGCAAGAAAATGAACATTGTGAGGCAGAACCGTCATACAGAGGAGACAGCAGTATTGATCCTGCTAGAGGGAACTGGGTATTATTGGAGGCCTGACAGCATGGGTCAGATTGATCCTGGATATAGCTGGATACGTTGATCATAGAGAACATGATTTAATCATCATCTACTCACCATCATGATCATAGGGATTTCAACATTGTTGATGCTAAATAAACAAGGTTTAATTTATTTATTTTAACTTTGAAAATAATTTATTATGTTTACCTTGTCTGCAATGCCCTTTACATCTAAGTCAATGAAAGGCTTCACTGTTACTCAGATCTTTGGAGGCCATAATGTTCTAGAATAACTTTGGATCTATGCTGATTGACTGGAAGATTGACTCATTATTCATTCAGTGACATCTATTGAGCACATACCATACAATGTGTATGCGTTTTGAAAGATATACATTCATATAAATTTGAATTCATACTATGTTTTAGTTCTTAACAAGTGCTCAGTACATACCTTACTGTACTTCCAATTTGGCATTCATGAATATGCAATAATTTAGAATTAAAATAAAAGAAGTAATATGAAGTCAGATAAAAAGGAGCACTAGACTAAAGACTTAGTTTTGCAATCTTGCTAAATTATTTTTCTCCTTAATCCTTAATAAGAAATACATTAAAAACTATCTCATTCCTGAGTAACTGGAAACATGTTTTGCATCTGTAAATTGGGAGAAAAAATATTTATTTGAAAGATCTATGAAATTATTTAAACAAAAATTTGACATTAAAATATCATATCAAGAAATATTTCTCGAACATATCTACTTGCCATACTAATTCCTTTTAACTAGAAAGAAAAGGGAAGTTTTAATTACCTTTTAAAATGAATATGTAAAAATATTTTTCAAATAATTGATTTGTGCAAAAATATTATTTTTTCTAGGGTATGGAGGGAACTTTAGCTTCAGGATTTGGGTCATCAGGTAATGAAATCCTCCCCCTTTCTTTCAGGGAGGATCAGTCCTTTCCAGTCCTCTCCCCCCACCAATGTCTCTTAGAGACAGCACGCAAATCACCCCCATCCCCCCAGCGCCCTGTTTTTTTGGCTTCACCCAAACAGCAAGTGTTATTTCACATTCTACTCTGAAACCACTTCCATCAAAGAGGAGCCCTCCTCACATGTCTTTAATAAAACAAAAGGGTTTCCACATGTGCACATTTAAAGGAACATTCACAAACAAAATGACTATAGAATGATAATGAAGCCAATTTCTATAGATGTCACATGAAAATAAGTAATATTACAACAGACACACTCATACCACATCCTGTTACAAATATCTCTTCATTTCCCCCACACACATGAATAGCTGTTGAATATATTCATAAAATACAGAACATATAAGAATTTTTCAAAACTTAAAACTTCAAATGAATTTAACATTACTTCTCTGGGCTTACCTGTTTTGCATCTGTAAATTGGGAGAAAATATATTTATTTGAAAGATTTTTGTGAGTTATTATTTTGGTTCAATTATGTAAACTGCAAGCATACTTCAAGTGTTCATTATTATCATTATAACCAGGAGGAAATGGTATTGCTGATTCTTTGAAGGAGGGAACATATGGGAGTAAAAATGCCCCCCTTCATCTTCATACTACCTTGAATGATGTCATTTTGAACACTTGAACCCTGTCATAAAAGGTAGAAAGTTGATCGATACTTGTGCATTTCTAGAACAATTATAATAAAGGGTATGATTTGAGTACCAGCCACACATTGTGTGCCTTTAAGCAAATCACGTAAGCCCATTAAAACTCATTTTATTCTACTGAATAATAATGCAAGGGAGGCACTTTATGACCTTTAAAGCAATATGCTCATTTAGAGTGTCTGTGCAAGACACTGCACCCATAAAATTGAGAAGTAAACAAAGTGAGGGTAGAGTGACAACAAAAACAAATTTTAGGGTGTTCCTAAAACCATGCAGTATATGCCTTTAGCTGATTAGCTGAAAATAGTCATTTTTGATGACGGATGCTTCCTGCTTATGTTTAATTGGTTTAGGAAGCTCATTAGGGATGCTATCTTGGAGAATGATTTTGGTGGGTAGAATATCTGATGACTCTAAGGCAAATGTATTTCTTTCAACTGGGGAATTAATCTCTCAGTAGGCTCGATTTGCTTTTTATTAACTGGCACTATTCCACGGTTGCAATAGCCTTTCAAACCAATAAATTCTGGCAATAGGTGGCTAACATACACAACGTGTTTACTGTGAAAGAAAAACATATTCATCAAATTAAAAAATCTCTAAACATGAGAGCAATTGAATGTACTTCAAATCCTATATGTAATGATATATCTCTAAAACATTTCCTTGATCCTCTTACAATCATTTATACAGATATACAAGATGCGAAGGTATTTAGAAACTCTTAGTCATCATATATGTACCTCTAGTCAATAATTCAAATGTAGACATGGTAAAACCTGCTTTTTATTTTTTATTTATTTATTTATTTTTTTTATTAGTTAAGGTATTACAAATGTGTCCTTATCCCCCCCCCCCCCCCATTGGAGAAAATCTGCTTTTTAAAATGAATTTATACTATTGATGGAAATATGTAAGTGAAAATCAAAATGTTGACAAATTTCAAAACAGAATACTAAAGAAATAGAAAAAACCCTGTAATTTTATTTTTTAATGAAACATCTCTAAAGAATGCATTTTAAGAAGAGCCTGAAAAAAAATCTCTATGTAGGGTGGGGCAAAAGTAGTTTACATTTGTGAGTACATGAAGCAGTTTATTCTTGTGTTATTAATTATTAATTATTAAATTATTTAATATAGGACCAATGGTAAACCTATTTTGCCCCACCCTGTATAGACATGCAAATATGTACATATGTATGAATTTAATTTTGTTACAAAGCAATTAGTATATGCACTTGCATAAATTTAACTGAAACCTGTAAAGAAATATATTGGAAATGGGTAAACAACAGTTCAAAACATTTTGAAATTAGAACTCTGATTCAAATTTTCTCAATGTGTATTTTTTAAACTACCTCTGTAACATATTTTAAATGAGACCTTAAAAAGCCCACAAACTCGTAGATACAGAGAATTGACTGACAGCAGTCAGAGGGGAGGTGGTTGGGGGACTGGGTGAAAAAGGTGATGGAATTAAGCAAAGACTAACAACTCATAGACAGACAACAGCATGGTGATTACCAGCAGGAAAAGAAAGCAGTGGGAGGTGGAAGGAGGTTTACCTTTAGGGAGGATAAATGGTGATGGAAGGAGACTTGACTTGGGGTGTTGAACACACAATACAATATACTGATGATGTATTATAGAATTATATATCTGAAACCTATATAATTTTATTAAACAATATCACCCCAATAAAATCAATTTAAAAAATAAAACTATATGCAGACTCTCATTATTGTTTTGCAATGTAACTTCCCTTTCCCCAAACCTCCAACTCTGTTCCCATCTCCACCCCAACTTACTCCACCTTATACTCACCTTTCTCGCTATCACAGTCATCTTTTAAAATTTTTACTTATACCAAATTTCCCAAGCTCTCTCTTTCCAATTTAGAAAATAGTTTATCTACAAAACCTAACTATCACAAATCTCCAGATTTATATTTTCAAATGCAGCTAAACCTTTATACACTACTCTACCTAAAAAGCCCAACACATTTTACAGTATCTCACATCTGTTAACTTGACCAAACACATAAGTCATTTCTGTAGGATTTCTTGTCAGTGCTTCCTTTCAGTTTGAGCTTTCGGATCTTGGCCCCTGTTGCACCAGCAATTTGAAAGGTCACTGTTTTGCTGACATTTGGTTTATGCAATGCAGTCTGGCAATTTATAAAAGTCTTATGATTTTGTAAATAGAATACTGCACTTAGAAAAGGCTTACTGCATTCACTCTCTGGCCTGTAACACTGCAAAGAAATCATTTTCTATTGTTCTCAAAATAAAATTCTTTATGTCTCTTTTCCACCATGCCTGATCCTTAAGTCCAACTGAAAACATGGTCAGTTCTATTTTCTGAGCTGTCCTATCAAAAGTACCCAGGTAAGTTTACAATTAACATGTATCCTAGTCCAATCTCTAACATAGACCGCACAGGAAAGTTAAAACTAAAAGACAACAAGGTAGCACAGAAATAAAAGAAAAATAGACACATCCTCAAATAGAATCAGGAAAATAGGGGGACCAAAAGAGGAAGTATGCACGGCAAATATTATCAACTCTCCAATGGCTCTTGTAAAACGTCTATGTGAAAACACGCCAAGCACCGGAAAAGAACTGGTGTATAAAGAACAAACAACCCCTTAGTTAATGCCAGGGCCTTCTATAAAAACATCCATGTCGTGTCAGCTGGCAAGACACAGTAGATCAATGACCAGAGCAGGAGAAGAAGCAAGGACATGTTGCAAGTAAGCAATGTATCATGACCCCACATCAGCAGAATAAAGGAGAAGGAAAGTGAAGATTATAAGTAAATTAAAAACATGTAACATGTTTAATGGAATAAGTAGATGTGGAGTTCAAATTTCTGAAAACCAAACATGTTATTATGGAGAGCATGATGCATAACAATTATACTTCCCCAAATAAAAAGAGAAATATTTTTATATCACTCTCTTACTTCCAAGCTGAATTATTAATAATTTTCTAAATCATTGCCACATATTCTAAGTCATTGCCAACATACACACACAAATCACAAATACACATCGGCACCTACAGACATAATAGGAGAGGAACCATTCAGGTTTCCTGCTGCTACAGAGTAGTCTATAATTGAAATTAAAGGACATTCTAAATAAGAATTATAAGATATTAAATAATTTCCATATTTTTCATCTCTTAGGTATAGAGTAAATTTATATTATTTTTGGTTTATCATTGAGAAATAGTTTTTTCAACATGTCCAAAAGCCTGTATCTCCTTAGTTAGGTCTTCATATGCATGAAGAATACGTACTGAAGGGTACCAGGTTCAATTCCGGCCTAGGGCACATTCCCAGGTTACAGGCTCAATCCCCAGTAGGGGGCGTCAGGAGGCAGCCGATCAATACTTCTCTCTCATCATTGATCTTTCTCTCTCTCCCTTCATCTCTGAAACCAATAAAAATATATTAAAAACAAACAACAAAACAACGGACAGAAGGATAATGTTCTTTCTATAAGAAATATGGGAATGATAATTATTCATTATTAACCTAGATTTGTTTCCTTGCCATTTTTTTATTACCTCAATGTATGTAACAGGAATACAAGATTTATGTCATTCAACTGTTATGTTGTAACCATTGCCCTTTAACCATTAACACTGATGTCAGTGTTATGATGTCACAGAAGGACAGAAGAGAAAAAAGTAAGAAGAAAAGAAAGCAGAGGAGGAAATAAGGGAGGGAAAGATGGAGAAAGACACTAATCAAGATACATTGCCATCACAAGGCTTTCCTGATTAGAAAATATTTTATTTCTTAATTAATCAAAATTTTCATTGCCTGTTTAAAGAAATGTGAAGGATGGCAAATTCATTTAAAACCTGCTGTTGGCAACTAGTCTAGATTTCCTTCATTGGCCAGCTGTTCAGAATTCATTCTCAAATCCTCTATTAAAACATTCTACAGAAGACTCACCTAAAGTTTCCTGGTCTATTAAAGGTCACTTCCAAAGGAGCTCATTCTGATTGCATTCAGTAGGACACCCTTGTGTATGCCAGATGGCAAGGAAAGTGATATCTTCACAAATGTCATTCTGATTTTCACCTTTGCATTGAAATCCCCTTAATCTAGCATTCTTTACATAAATTATAAAAATATACCAAATGAGGATTAAGATAATGTGGTTTTTACGAAATATTTTAGAAATAATTTGAGGAAAATGGATGAAATTTGAGGTTGTGGTTGTCTTAAGGAGAGGCAGGTGGGTATTTGACTGAGAATCTAAACCAAATTCTCCTATTAACTATTGAAATGTGTGACCTTAAATCATTTAAACTTACTGGTCCTACATTCAGGTGAAAACAAGAAGAGGCTGAAAGTCCTCAAATGTGTCTTATAGCTCTAAAATGTTCAATTCTAACATGTTTCAAACCATTCTAACATTTGGTTTAGAAATGGGTATTATGTCCCCGTTTCAAGGCTTACTGCAGCCCTTCTTGACCTGCATTTTGTTTGCATTCCTTTTTGTGCTGGATTTAACTTTTGGATTAAAACAAAACAATAAAAAAAAACACACACACACAAAAAAACCACACACCAAAAAAATATAGCATGGATTTCTTGTGAGTTGAATCGTGTTTCTGCCAAAATATATGTTGAAGTCCTAAGCCCCAGTACCTCAGAATATGACCATATTTGGAAACAGGGTCTTTACAAAGGTAATCAAGTTAAAATGAGGTCATTTGGGTGGGTCCTAATCCAATATAATTAGTACCCTGATAAAAGGGGGAAGTTTCAACATGGAGACAGAAATGCACAGAGTGAAGACTAGATGAAGAGATACTAGGTTTAATTTTGTGTATGGTGTAAGATGGTGGTCTAGTTTCATTTTTTTTTTGCATCTATCTGTCCAATTTCCCCAGCACCATTTATTGAAGAGACTGTCTTGACTCCATTGTATGCTCTTGCCTCTTTTGTCAATCTCAAAATGGATAAAGGACTTAAATGTAAGATGGGAAACCATAAAAATCTTAGAAGAGTCCTGGACGGCTTGGAGCATTGGCCTGCAGACTGGAGTGTCCTGGGTTTGATTCCAGTCAAGGGCATATGCCTGGGTTTGGGGTTCGATCCCCAGTAGAGGCGTGCAGGAGGCAGATGATCAATGATTCTCTCTCATCATTGATGTCTTTCTCTCTCTCTCCCTCTCCCTTCCTCTCTGAAATCAATAAAAATATATTTTTAAAAAATCTTAGAAGTCATAGGCAGAAAAATAGCAGACATTTGTTGTAACAATTTTTACCGATACAGCTCCTAGGCAATGGAAACTAAGAAAATAAACAAATGGGACTACATCAAAAAAAAAAAAAGCTTCTGCACAGCAAAAGAAACCATCAATCAAACAACAAGAAAGCCCACTGCATGGGAGAACTTATTTGCCAATGTTATCTCTGATAAAAGTTTAACCTCCAAAATTTATAGGGAACTCGTACAACTTAACAAAAGGAAGATAAACAATCCAATCAAAAATGGTCAGAGGACCTAAATAGATACTTTATGAAAGAGGACATACAGAAGGCCAAGAGACATATGAAAACATGTTTGAAGTCACTAATCATCCGAGAGATGCAAATCAAAATGACAATGAGGCACCATCTCACACCTGTCAGAATGGCTATCATCAACAAATCAGCAAAGGACAAGTGCTGGTGAGGATGTGGAGAAAAAGCCCTCTTGCACTGCTCTTGGGAATGCAGACTGGTGCAGCCGCTGTGGAAAACGGAGTTTCCTCAAAAAACTTAAAAATGGAACTCCCATTTGACCCAGTAATCCTACTTCTAGGAATATATTGCAAGAAATCAGAAACACCAATTCGAAAGATTATATGCACCCCTATGTTCATAACAGCATGATTACAATAGCTAAGATTTGGCAACAGCCTAAGTGCCCATCAGCAGATGAGTGGATTAAAAACAGTGGCACATCTGCACAATGGACTGCTACACTGCTGTAAAAAAGAAGGAACTCTTACCATTTGCAACAGCATGGATGGACCTAGAGAGCATTATGCTAAGAAAAATAAGCCAATTGGAGAACGATAAATATCACATGATCTCTCTCATTTGTGGAATATAATGAACAATATAAACTGATGAATAAAAATAGAGCCAGAGACATAGAAGCATTGAACAGACTGTGCAACCTCAGAGGGAAGGCAGGAGGGGGGGCAGTGATAAGAGAGCAACCAAAGGACTGGTATTCATGCATATGAGCATAACCAATGGACACAGACCATAGAGGGGTGAGGGAACGTGCTGGGGGCAGAGGGGAGAATGGTCACAGAGCGGTCAATGGGGGAAAAAGACATATGTAATACTTTAAACAATAAAGAATTAAAAAAAAATCTGACCAGTTTTTCCCAAACATATTTGATATCAAAATTACTACCCATATTTCTTTTTTCCAGAATACCTTTAACATATCACTAAACAAATGTTTTCCAGAACACTTTGGGAAATGCTGTTTTTTCTATAGAAGAATATATAGAGACTACTGGTAGTTTTTTTTTTAAAAAAAAAAACTTATATGGCTATTTATTAGCAGAAAGGATCACAAACCAAGTAAAATTTGCACATATATTTGACTCTGATAACTGGTATTCCTGTAGGTGCAGTAGCTTGCCTGTTTATTTTTTGTCCTTCAAACTTTTTAGAGGTTAAAGTTTTGAACAGTCTTTAGTCTTTTTATATTTCACATTCATTGAAATGTACGTTAAAATAAGTATTTCTAACTACCTACATAGACAACAGCAAGCTGATGTAAAGAAACTCATGCCAAAAATTTAAGATCAGAAAACTGTAAAAGGAATTCTAAAGGAATCTTTTGAGCATTAGGAAATTAAGCACAATGCTTTCTTTTGGCTGATTCATTATTATCTTCTACTGTAAAAATATGACTATAAGAGGAAACCTGTTTAATTCTGTGGTTAAGCAAGCAGATGTTTAGTTGGTCATTTATTAGACATTGGGGAAAAATAAAAACCTCTGATATTGTTGAAGCTTACCTCAGTAATTTTGAGTCAAACTTTTTAAAAACTCTGATTCCTGATTCATTTTCAGACCCTAACTCCAACTTCTAAATCTTAATTCTAGAATATTGGTTGGCTGATCATTGTCTCTTCTGGGCATAGTTGAAATTTTCATTTGTCAAAAAAGCTAAATCATTATTATGCATTTTATATGGAAAATATCCTGTATATCTATAAAAAAAGTTTATTAAATCTAGTAGGATCAAGAATTGCTGATTTATCTGTTATAATTCTTAAACCTGATGTTTTTTCTGACATATATAATGAACAACATAAATTGATGAACAAAAACAGATCCAGAGACATAGAAACATTGAACAGACTGTCCAACCTATGAGGGAAGGTGTGTGTGTGTTGGGGGGGGGAGGGGGCACGTGAGGGGATAAGAGATCAACCAAAAGACTTGTATGCATGCATATGAGCATAACCAATGGACACAGACAGTGGGGGGTGAGGGCATGTGCTGCAGGGTGGAGGCAGCCGGGGAGAGGTTAATGGGGGAAAAATGAGACTTATGTAATACTTTAAAAAATAAAGAATTAATTTAAGAGAGAGAGAGAGAGAGAGAGAGAGACTAGGAGAGTGCACATGAAGGTGAGGATTAGACAGATGCAGCCAGTGGTCACCAGTAAAGCACCAGAAGCTAGGAACAGATTCTCCCCAGAGCTCTCAGAGCCCTCAGAGGAACCACGCTTGCTGATATCTTGATTTCAGACTTCTAACCTCTAGAACTGTGACACAATACATTTATGTTGTTTGAAACTACCTAGTCTGTGGTGCCTTGTTACAATAGCCTTAACAAATGCATACAAAGATATACACTAAAAAATGCATGAATTCTTGCCCTACCCGGTTTGGCTCAGTGGATAGAGCGTCAGCCTGCGGACTCAAGGGTCCCAGGTTCAATTCCGGCCAAGGGCATGTACCTTGGTTGTGGGCACATCCCCAGTAGGAGGTGTGCAGGAGGCAGCTGATCGATGTTTCTCTCTCATCGATGTTTCTAACTCTCTATCCCTCTCTCTTCTTCTTTGTAAAAAATCAATAAAATATATTTTTAAAAAATGCATGAATTCTAAATGTGCAACTTCAAGAAATATTTTTTCATTTTAACCATTTTTTTTCATTTTAACCATTTTAACCACTTAACTTTAAATGTACAGTTAAGTGGCATTAATTACATGCAACCATCATCGCCATTTTCATATATCACCCCAGATGTTCTATAACCATTAAACAGTAATTCCTCATTTCTCCTTCCTGCCAGCCCCTGATAACCTTTATTGTACTTTTTGTCTCTATTAATTCAACTATTCTAGGAACTGCATATAAGTGAAATCATACATTTATCCTTTTTAAAAATTGATCTTTGAGGGAGGAAAGGAAGAGAAAGATGTGGGAGAGAAATATCAATCGATTGATCGGTTGCCTCCCACACGTGCCCTAACCTGGGATTAAACCTTGAATTAGTAACCTGGGTGTGTGCCCTGACCAGGAATCACAATGCCACCTTTTGGTGTACAGGACAACACTCTAACCAACTGAGCCTCACCCGCCATGGCCACACATTTATCCTTTTGTGTGGGGCTTATCTCACTTAGAATAATATTATTTTCCTATTTATTGGGGTGACATTCATTAATAAAATGAATAAATTTCAACTGCATAATTCTATAATACATCAACTGTATATTGTATTGTATATTCACCACCCCATGTTAAGTCTCCTTCCATCACCATTTGTCCTCCCTTTACCCTCTTCTAACCTCCTTCCACCCCCGTTCCAACCTCATTCTTGTTATAAGATTTTAAGCAAAAAACCTTCTGTGGTTCAATAAAAACTTGATATATTTCAATTTTCAATGACCATCACAGTGTTTTTGTCACTGTTTATCTGGCATTTTTCCCATGTCCCTGTACCAGGTGAGTGCCCTCAAATAGTTGGAACCTACTTTGATGTATTTGTCATTTCAGACCAACATCTGGTATTTAGATGCTTAGTTTCACTATGTGGATTCAAGGACATTAACCTTTAGCCTACTGAACCCTGAACAATATTATGTATGTGTCTGGTTCATGAACCCTTTTTAGTATAACCCTTATTTAGGTTTATTACTATATAATTTAAACACCAAAAAGAGCCTGGCTATTTAAATAAATTACTTCTTTTCACCTCATATAACTTAATTTCACATATTAATAGCTAATATTTTCATGCAAAAATTACATATTAGTATCTTTTGATATACATATATGCTGGAGGCATATGAGAAATATTTATTTTTTTATGCAAACTGGCTTCCTGTAAATGTTGCTCTCATCTCCTCAATCTTTCCTTCTTTTCCATGTATTCACTACCTATCGTTTTTTAGCTGTTCATCTAGAAATATGCAATTTCTCTTTCATTAGATCATGATTTTTTCTCAACTAATATTACCTTTTCCTCTGTGCAGTTGATTCTAAGTATGAGGATAAAAAACATGACCAGCTTATTAAACTTTTTCTTAAGGGTTTGGTTGAAAAAATTATCCCTACAAAATTGCACTTAAATATAAAGGGAGTAGATGGCCAATTCAAAGCCATCTAGACACCATCACTGACTCCTCTTCTATATTGTCAGTTATAACTCTAAACCACTAGGATACTAACAATGAAAGTGGAAAGGAGAAGTCTGTGTGTGATCGTGTGTATCCACACATGTACACATATGTATGCACGCACGTGTGATGGCAGCTGTTTGAATGCAGTCATCTGACGGCTTGACAGGGAAAGATTCATTTCCAAGTTCACTCACACAATCTTGGCAGGATTTAGTTCTTTGCGGGTCATTGGACGGAGAACTCCCCATCAAGCACCTCACAACATGGCAGGTCCTTTATCATAGCAAGTGGGCAAGAGGGCCAAAGAGAGTAATTGCAAGAGAGGGAGAGGGCCAGCAAGATGCAGGTCATAGTTTTTATAACCTAATCACAGAAGTAACATTCAATTATTTTTGATGTATTGTGTTCATTAGAAACAAGGTATTAGAGCCAGCCTACACTCAGGAGAGGAGATCACACAGAGCATGAATACTAAAAGGTTAGGATCACAGAGAGCTATGTCAGGAACTGCCTATGACTCCATCCCAAATAATTACCCATTTTCCTCTTCTGCGATTATGTTATTTTTCTTTGTAAAAACACTTAAATTAAGCTCTATAAGCTGTAGAGGTTGGTAAATCATTTGGTCTGGCTCTGCCAAGGCATTACATGTGAGTTAATTAAATGTTTGACCAGATATAGCAGGCTAATTTACAAGGTGACAATTGTTACGGCCCACGGATGATGTTATAAGTATCCCAATGGCCTTTGGCAACAAAAAGGTTCCCCATCCTGGAGGGTAAAGGTCTCTGCAGTTTGTTATCCCTCCCTTAGCCCCCTGATTCACATAGGTACAAAGAGTGGCTGGTTTCCCTTCCTGGCCACCAGCTCCACGCATGACTCACGTGTACAGTGGAAACCCACTATGTGTCTGCCTAAGTCTGTCTTCAAAATCTATATATTGCTGACATGCAGGTGACTGTTTTACCCACTCTAGAGAGCCATTTGATTTTCTACTTTCCCCATTCTCTAGTTTCAAGAGTGTTGATTGCTTCCTATACCTAATTTCTGCTTCTCTTTGTCAACTAGGCTTCTATAATAACAATACGCTGGCTACAATTTCTTTTTTCTCATTTTTGCAATGTCATTTTCTTCATTCCTGCGCAATTTCAAGTAAAAGGGACCCTTTCTAAACATTTTCCTGCAATATGTGCTCCTGAACAATGTGACTGGACTGCTCCAATCGGTTGTAATAGCCAGCTCTTTTCAGTTATCTTTTCCTTTTCTTAGTTGAGCTCAAGAATGGTTCTACACCATAGAGAACTTTCTTTTCCATTATGTACAGAGTGAGATGGGAAGCTAATAATGTTGGAAGACATTTCTAAGAATTGCTAAGATTTTACTGTAGTAAGATTTTCTACCCTTCTTTGAATACCTATTTATGTTGTTTATATTTCTCTTTGAGATATCAAAGTTGATAAATAAATTATTTTAAGTGACAATATTCTAGGAACTAGATGAACAAAGTGGAATAACAATAAAAACCCTAACCTTGAGGATTTTCCAGGATCATTATTGTAACTACATGGTAGCACAATGTCCTTCATTTTTAAAAACAATAATTAGAAAGATGGTCAGTGAAGAAATAGGACTTTCTTGGAAAAAGGTATACATCAACAAGGTTTACTTAAAATTAAGAAAGTGATATTTGGTAAATTATGTTTTGAATTAATTTTCTTTTAATCCTCACCTGAGGATATTTTTCCATTGAATTTTAGAGAGAGTGGAAAAGAGAGAGAAAGATAGAGATAAATATTGATGTGAAAGAAACCAACATTGATTGGTTGCCTCCTGCATGAGCCCCGATCAGGGCCCAGGTAGGGAAGGAGCCTGCAACCTAGGAATGTGCCCTTGACCAGAACCAAACCCAGGACCTTTTGGTCCTCAGGCCAACGCTCTATCCACTGAGCCAAACCAAAGAGAGTTGAACTAATTTTTAAGGATCTATCTTAAAAATGTGTTTAGAAAACAATGTATAAATTTTAATCATTATTATTCATAGGAAGGTAAAGGGTTTCATAAAATTTTTCAGTAAACTTTGCTGACCTTTATATATTCAGTTTTTACCTCTTGTTTACAATCTGACTGAGTTGCAAAGTTGTAACCATTACCCAATCAAAATGAAAACTAAAAGGTCAAGACATTGTATATTATAGTTGCTTTTCAAAAATTGTGTACAGCTTTCAAATTCTGGCACATTTTTGCAAGGCCAAACTTGTAAAATAAATACATGATGACATAAATAAGACCCAGGCTCCGGGGAAACTTGTAATAAACATGAAAAAAAAAAGTCCAACTTCCTGTCTTTTAAAAAATTTTCATATTTTAAATGTAGTCTTCAAAATTCTAGTAAGCTGGGTATGGAAATGTCATAAAATAAATAATCTTTCAGCTGCCGTAAAAACTACTAATATTGTAAATATTTTCAAGGCTGCAAATTAAGAACTTCCTTAGAGCTCTGGCCCATGTGGTTCAGTTGGTTGGGCATCGTCCTGTGCACTGAAAGGTTGAAAGTTTGATTCCTGGTCAAGGCATACATCTGGGTTTTGGGCTCAATTCCTATAGGGGGTGTGCAAGAGGCAGCTGATCCATGTTTCGCTCTCACATTGATCTCTTTCTCTCTCTCTCTCTTTCTCTCTTTCTCCCTCCTTCTCTCTCTTTCCCTCCCTCCTTCTCTCCTTCCCTCTCTTCCCCTCTCTCTAAAAAGAAGTAAATCTTTAAAAAAATGACTTCCTTAGATTTACAAATTAATATATGCAAATACTACTTTGGAACTATTTGTGAGTTTTAGCAATTTCTGTTATGGCAACTATACAGTTTATCAGTTATTTGAAAATAAGAGATGATTATAAGATAGGGAATGTTGTCTCCTAAATTACCTCAATATGTGATCCAAAGAAGACAGTATCAAAGGTAAATATTTATTTTCTGCAGGATCAACTTGATGGGGGCATATAAAGTTTCTCTGTAGTTTATATTTTCGGTGTGTTAAAGCAGAACAAGGACATAAATTGTGTGTTTTGGAACATTTTTACGTTGTCTTGTTGCCAATATATATTAGCCATATATAAAGAATAAAACTAGATAGTTGAAAATGGGGGTGGGGGTAGACTGACATATTGATTAGGAGAGGGCTGGAAGCAAAGTCTGCCAGTAACATTAAAGCTATCAAACCATAACAGAAGCAATAGATGGTGTTTCTGATCTGATTGGAAGCTGAGGTCGTGGAGAGAATGCCTACATGGCCTCATTTACAGAAAAGTTTTGAGAAGTTGGAAAAACTGTGAGAAAAAGCAAAGATGATAGTTTCGGAATTAAGCCATATAAAGAAAGGTGTGAGGATAAGCACCTAATTAAGCACCCACAGGCAAAAGCAAGAGGAGGCGGATTTGGAACTAGGTTTTCCCACCTCTATGGCCCTGAGAAGAATCTGAGGGCAGAGACCCAGAAGGCTGTGGCTACTAAAAGCAAAATGGCCAGCCCTTGATCAAGTAAGCAGTGTTTTTGAAAACCCAATAAACTTCACTCTGAGCCCCAAGTAGAATTATGACCTGGAAGACAAAGGGCACCTCAAAGTGCCTAAGCTCCTGTTTCTCCAAGTACAATTTCCTTTTAAAACTACTACACCACAGTGCTTACTGCTTACTCTGCATTGGTGAGACGATTTTAATAGTTACATTTCTGTAGCTCATGTGATATCTGGAATATTGTGGCTATGACTAGACGAATGCCACAAAGTCTCCAGCTGTATGTTTTGTTGCAAGTTGCTTCTAACAGAGGCCAAAATGGAATTTACCTCTTCTCTAGCCTTGATTAGATTATTCAAGAAGAACACTGGATAAAAATATCTTACCTTAGTTCCAATTATAAGATGTTTTTCTATTATTTTAACTTTATAAGCAAATATAATTGAAACGCTCCTCACATCTCAGCAATCTTTTCAGAAAAGACTCTCTTTGTATTTGGCCATAATCCTATAGGAAATGCAGCTGTACATGTGCAATGAAACATGAATGTCCTGGTATTACCTGGTGTTTGGTCTATGTCTCTATTTGTATGTGCTTGGGGTGGTCATCGTTAGCGTACTTGAAATGTAAGATAGTGTCAATCCTGCATCTCTTGGTCTGTACATCTCATATCAGAAAGTATGAAAAGCTGTCAGTCTACGGCTGTCCTGTTCCATACAACTGGAGTAGCCTCTTTTTTGCTGACTGCCTTGCTATGTGGATTTACCTTCCTAAATAAATTTCATGTACCCATATGTCTCTTAATTTTCCTAATGGATGCTTTCTTTCAGGCACCTTGATTTCCCAACTAGACTCTTTTAATAGGATCCTGATTGGCATACTTACCTCACTCTCAAACACAAATCCTAAGTCATTGGCTAAAAGAGACTTTGCCAAAGCAGTTTCCACACTGCAGCCCATGTGATCTGTACATGTTGCAAATATCAAATTGCCACTTCTATCTTAAAATCTTAAAAAAAATGTATGAAGTTCAAACTTACTACTGTTCATAGTATCTTCAAGGTTTGACCTCTCTTTCCTTCACACTCTCATTTCTTGCAACCCTTTATGCAAGTACTAGTCATAACAAGATTTTCTTGTCCCGGACACACCATCCTGTCTTACGTGGTCCTTTACAATTGTCATTTAATACTAGAGGCCCAGTGCATGAAATTCGTACATTGGAGGGGGGGCGGGAGTCCCTCAGCCCAGCATGTGCCCTCTCACCTTCTGGGAACCCTCAGGGTTCCTGCCACCTCCACTGCGCTCACCAGCCCTGAGCCTGGCTTCTGGCTGAGCAGCGCTCCCTCTGTGGGAGCACACTGACCACCAGGGGGAAGCTCCAGTGTTGAGCGTCTACCCCCTGGTGGTCAGTGTGAGTCATAGCAACTGGTCGTTTCATCGTTTGGTTGATTTGCATATTAGCCTTTGATTATATAGGATTATATAGGATTGATAGAATATGCACTGCTTCAATTCTGAAATCATCTGAATCCCTTGTCTTTCAGGTCTCAGAATTTGCTCTTCTAAAAAAGAAATATTTTAAAAGAATAAAAGTCCAAGAGAAAGAATCATTAACAAAAAGATTTTAGATTAAAGGACAAATTAAGGCAAGACTTTCAGTAACTTAAGTCTAAGTAGGAGGTGCTTACAACACCTGTTCAGTTTTAGTGAGAGATTATGAAGACCAGGTAAAAGAAGTATTCATGGTGAAAGAAAATTCTACAGAAAAAAAAATATTGGGGAGGCAAGATCAAGAGAATTTGATGACTGATTTGAAGGTCTATTAGAGCAACCACATGATAATGAGGAACTAAGAAGGAAGTTATTTACATTTTATGCTGGATATGTGCATCAAAAATAATCTGCACAGATATGGCTATTAAATTTTTGATCATTAAAATTGATGACTGAATATTTGTATGTCTAGAAAATAAGTGGTTTGGGGATAGAGACTTAGGTAACAATGATATTAAAGGACAATAAAAACAGGTGATAGCAGAGGAATGTGAGAAGACTGTTCAAGAGGCAAGAGGAGATCCACACATTTGGACATGAGATGCAAAGGAGAGAGATGTTTCTGCAGATAAATTTGGCAAAATAATACAATATTATAAAATTTCTGTCTAGAATAAAACTGAGAAGAGTCAACATAAAATTCTATAACCACATGTGGGGAAACAAGTTTTATTAGAATGCTGGAAATTAATGCTATGTTGTTGTAGTTTATTAAAAGATTCATGTGATGATAGAGTAAAGATAGTGAGTTTAGAATATGCTAACTTTTTCACTGCATGGAGGGCAGATATGGTAAAAGTAATGAGAATCCAGGGGTCTGGGGTAAATTCCCAGTACCATAGCCTTCTCTGTGTGTGGGATAGAGCTTCTTAATTTTGCTGATCATTAATGTTCACAAAGCCCAATTAAGATTATAATAATGCTTTCCTTGCAAAGTTTATTTTTATGTCTGTTGATATATGTAAAAACAAGGAGAAAGATCTGGAATATCATAAGTAATCGACAAGGATTTGTCATTATCATTACCACTTTATAATTATAAGCATATTACCCAGCATATGGCATATAGAATAAATAGTAGTATTCTTTAATATTATGTTTAATTATTATTGATGTTGCTGGAAAGTTTAGAATAAAGAAATTTCAAGAGAATATATGAAGTAGGAATTAAAAGAACATGAAAGGTATAACAAAGAAAGAGATAATTAATGGAGCAAAGTGCTGGGTTGAAATAAACAGGTCAGATGCAGGAATCAGCCTTGGAAACAGTAAAGTATTATCTTACTCTGAAATTGGATAGACAAGGATAGAACAGGTTAAGCATTGAAACTTTCATAAGGAAAAAAAAATTGGAAGAAGTAGCTTGGGGGGGGGGGATTTAGTCATTTCAGGAAACAAATCTGTGATGAGGATCAGGTCATATTTGGATTGAGAAGATAGAAGCTGGTATAGAACAGCATGGTTTATTCCTAGGTATCTTATTTTGTTGTTGTTGCAGTGGTAAATGGATTGCTTTTTTTAGTTTCTCTTTCTGTGAGTTCATTATTTGTGTGTAAAAAAGGCATAGATTTCTGGGCGTTAACTTTGTATCCCGCTATGTTGCTGAATTCATTTATTAAATCTAGTAGTCTTTTGATGGTGTCTTTATGGTTTTCTATGTACAATATCATGTCATCTGCAAATAAAGATGCTTTACTTCTTCTTTTCCAATTTGGATAATTTTTTATTTCTTCTTGTCTGATTGCTATGGCTAGCACTTTCAATACTATGTTGAACAGGAGTGGTGAAAGGGGGCATCCCTGTCTTGTTCCAGTTCTGAGGGAAAATGGTTTTAGTTTTCGCCCATTGAGATGTTGGCTATAGGTTTGTCATATAAAAATTATGTTGAGGTATGATCCCTTTATTCTCACTTTGCTAAGAGTTTTTATCAAAAAAGGGTGTTGTTTTTTGTCAAATGCTTTTTCTGCATCAATTGAAATGATCATGAGTTTTTTGTCTTTCAATTTGTTTATGTGGTGTATCACATTTATGGATTTGCAGACATTGTACAGCCTTGTATCTCTGGAGTAAATCCCACTTGGTCATGGTGTATGATCTTTTTAATGTATTGCTGGATGCATTTTGCTAATATTTTTTTGAGAATTTTAGCATCTATGTTAACCAGGGATATAGGCCTGTAATTGTTTTCCTTTGTGGTGACTTTATCTAGTTTTGCAATTAGGGTAATGCTGGCATCATAGAAAGAAATTGGAAGCATTTCTTCCGCTTGAATTTTTTGGAATAGTCTCAGGAGGATCAGTGCTAATTCTTTTTTGAATATTTGCCATACAACAACAAGATGTTGAAAAAGAGGTAGAGGAAGATATAAACAAGTGGAAGAACATACCATGTTCATGGATTGGTACAATCAACATCATTAAAATGTCCATACTACCCAAAGCAATCTATAGATTCAACACAACCCCATTAAAATACCAAGAGCATATTTCAAAGACCTAGAACAAACTCTTCAAAAATTAATATGGAAACGAAAAAGACCCCTAATAGCTATAGCAATCTTGAGAAAGAAAAACAAAGTTGGAAGGATCATAGTACCAGATATCAAGCTATATTCTCAAAACTGCCTGATACTGGCACAAGAACAGTCTTATAGACCAATGGAACAGAACAGAGAACCCAGAAATCAACCTAAGCCATTATGCTCAATTAATATTTGACAAAGGAGGAAAGACATGCAATGGAATCAAAACAGTCTCTTCAATAAATAGTATTGGGAAAGTTGGGCAGATACATGCAAAAAAAAAGTGAAACTAGACCACCAACTTACACCATACACAAAAATAAACTCAAAATGGATGAAGGACTTAAATGTAAGATGGGAAATAAAAAAAAAATTTAGAAAATCCATAGACAGCAAAATATCAGATATATGTCATAGCAATATATTTACTGATACATCTCCTAGGACAATGGAAACTAAGGAGAAAATAAACAAATGGGACTACATCAAAAGAACAGCATAGTGAGTAATGAGACAGACATTGAGTCATGGAGGTGATTCAACCATTTGACCAGTGTGTTGCATCCTACTCTATAAATTGCCTTAATTTGTTAAGTTCTATGCTCACACATTTTATAAGGAGAGCAACATAAACTTTTCAGAGAAAGGTAAAAAAAAATATTTTCTGGAAAATTCTGTCTTTAATTCTTGGCAATTGGAACTGTCAATAATACAACTGAAGAAACTCAAAGGATGGTATATTAGCTTTTTTGGATAATGTAGAAAAAAAAACAAACAAAAAGAAAACCCTTGTTTTTACATTATTCTATAGTAAGGTTTCAGAATTATTAAGAACATTTTTAAGTGTCATACTGTAGACTGTTTTAAAAGTATCTGTCATTTTTTTAATGCTATAAAACTAAGCATGTCACAAAAAAACTGTCCTAAGAATATCTAAATGACCAAAGGAATAATTGGTCTCTCATATTTCCTATGTATATTGCCAATTTGTGTGGGGAAAAAAAATCAGCTCTCAATTTTGGTAGAAATATAAAAGAGTATGTATATCTTATACTCATAAATGTCTAAAAATAAGTTTCCCTGAAAAAGTAGGAGGGTGTTAGTTTGAGCTTGGGAAATAAACAAACTAAATAAATCAAGTTGATAAGACATGAGGCATCCTTCTGCTCAAGTTTACCCATTCATCACTTAACCTAAGTCATTTCTAAAACTGTCATTACATAAAATCTATTAAATAAAAAATGATTTGATCATAACATTTGGAAAAAAATATGATGTGTTAAATCCCAATTCAGCATATTAAAACAAATTTTAAAGCAGAAAAATATATCAAGTGAACAATGTAAATACATTAATATAGGTAAGAACACTTTGAAAGAAAGTAACATTTGTATATAACATGTAATATAAAGAAGTAAGGGAAATATGATAGTGAATGGTAGTTAGTCAAAAACGGAAGTCAGCAACTAAATTGTTGGAAGCTGATGCAAAATTTTTATGCAGGTATTCAAAATTAGAATCAGAAGTGTTTAATGATAATTTTCTTTATCGTAAGACTTTGAGACTAGAAGAAATTCATAGTTAGAAATATTTTGCCATATTCATAGGAGTAAAGTCTGTGGGCTAAATATCATGAAAATAGTAAACACACAATTGATTAAAGAGTCATAGATGTTAGTTTTTCATTAGATTGTTTTGAGCTGTTATTCTCCATCACTTATGCTTCTTACCTCTGATCACTTTTATTTTCTCCTCGTCTTATAAGAACCTTTACATATTTTATTCAATGACTTTAAAGCATTTTCACAATTCTACCCATATATAAAAATTATAAAAATTTGTAGTGAGTTAACAATTTTAACTAGGAAGATTATCAAGTGAAAAGTCTCAATTAAGTACTTACACCCTAAACTTATTTTTTTTAATCTAATAATGTGAAAAAACTATTTGTTTTCACACATATTGCTCAAATGAGATTCTTACTTCTCTTTTTCAAAATTTAATTTAATCCTTGGTTTTCAAAAACTTGTAAATAGTGTGAATGCCTTTAAAAATATTTTGACATTTTTGTTTTCCAAACCAGGTGTCCATCATTTAATTGATTGTTAGGAGGTCGGCATATGTGTGGTATTATGTCCTTAAATTGGTACAACCCTTTGGGGGTGGGGCAGAAAGATTGACATTATCTACTAAAATTAAACCCGTACTTAACTTATAACTAGCAATTTCAACAGAAATACCTGAATGTACTTTAACAATAGAATGCATTAAAAAGCTTCATGTTTATTCAATGGAATGCAACACAGCATGGAAAAGAATAAATCATTTTAATAAAATAACAGATGGATTTTATAGATATAATTTTCAGTAAAATAAGCCAGAACCAAAGTAGAAAATACTGTATACCTCCATTTATTTGAAGACCAAGGTAAGAAATATTAATGTATGGTAACATAGGTGAGCAAAGTGGGAATTTCAGGGGTACCATTAACTGGAAGAACAACAACAAAGAAGATTCCTTTGGGAATCTGAAGGTGTATTAGAGCTTGCAGAAGCATATTTGTGAATTTATCATGGTGAACACAAGAATACTCTATGTAAGTTATATTTCAGGATAATTTTTATCTTTGTCAATATCAGAGAACTATCATTATATAATTTAACATATAGTGATTTAGAATCCTCCTTTAGGCATTTCCTTGACTAAACTCCAAGTAGGAGTGAACATTAATTCTAAAATAAAAAGAATATTTTCCCATGAAAGATGAAAAATGTCTAGTACTAAAAATATGATATGAATGCTTGATTTCAAAGTTACTTTCATATTTTAACAATAGTTGAACTAAATTACATATAAGTGATTCTTAAAAATACTCAGTAAATATTAAATGAAGGTGTTAAAAATAAACAAACCAAGATTACATTTCCTTTTTAACAGTTAATTTGCAATGCTCTATTATTTTGCTTAAACATTTTATTTATTTTTATTTTTGCTAGAAAGAATCAAGTCTCTGTATTCAGACCATTCTTACCCAAGAACATTTAAATAAACCTCAGTGATTACTTGCAGATTACAATGGTGGATTCAGAGCTCAAAACTAAAGTTCTAAGAATATAATTCATTTAAAACCATCCATAGCTGTGGATTCACCTCACCAGTGCACCTAAGGCAAGAAGCTCTTTCTCACACCATAGTGAATTATTTTAATGACCATGCCCTGTGCAGGACAAATCAAATAAAAACCCAAGAATATCCTAACTCCTTTGCAATTAAAACAAAACTTCTTTCTGATGCTTCTGTATACCTTATCCTCATAAGTTCTATAAAAATATGAACACAAAAACGTGGGTCAGATCAATGACTGAACTAATTCCATATTTTCTGACAGGAATATATTTTACAGGATGGTGGGGTTGTCATCTATAATGTCACTGCAAAGGATTTGATAAGCTCCAAAATACTCCAGACTTCACACATAATCTATTTTAACCTATCACCCCAAACTCACCAAACCACTTGGATTGAAAATTTCAGCAGGGACTTCCATGAGGCACAGAGATCTACCTACAAATACCTTTTCCGCTCCTTTTCTCTTACTCTTCAATTTCATTCCCAAACTTTCACCTTTTTCTTTTAGCAAAATACTCATCACTCTTATCACAGGAAAGACTGGAACAAACACCCTAGATTCTCAGTTGATTTCTACCATAAAATAACTTATAATTATTTAATCTATGTTCTCTCAGAATTCTCTAATAAATTGGTTATGTGCCTTACCTAGTTAAACTGCGTACATGGGAGGATATATTTTAAAAGCATATGTAAGGTACTTTTGACTTCTAGAATGTAAAGACCTCTGGATATATCTTCTCCCATAAAATCAATGAAAACACTGGGAAAATTGTCATAATCAACTTTTTCAGAGCTATGAAAATTAATCAAATAATTGCAACAA
>NW_006294998.1:2582542-2608628 GCF_000327345.1 Myotis davidii | reverse complement strand
ATGCTGACTGTGGGAGAGCAGCAGGTCATCCACAAAAATCTGCTCTGCACCCCACCATAAGCCAGCTTCTTATATTGGGTGGAAGGACAAAGATTACATGGGAAATTACAGGTATGGGAAAGTGGGCACGGGATAATCATTACAGGTTACAAGACAGGTCACAGAGGGTAGGCACCTCTGGGTTCCCTGGGACCAGATTACAGGTAATAGGGCTGGGGGTTGTACAGAGCAGGTGCCTCTAGGACTAGGTATTCTCAGCCACCAGGTTGTAAATCTTTCCATAATGATAGGCAGTTCTCAGGAAGGAGGATGGACTGCATTCTGATGTTAGCTCCCATGTCCCAGGGCATACAACTCCCAGCCAGGTGAGAACATGCTTTCTAATCAGAACAGAACCATCATGATTAACAGAGCATGATTAATATTTCTTATCATTATAATTAATTTCCAATATTCTATTTCTGCACCTAACACTCCAAGAGAAGCTTGGGAAGGCCTGACACTCTCCTTGCTGCTGATCCTGAAACTCCATGAAACCTAGAAGTAAGGCTATGGCAGTGTTGTAAAGGGACCCAGAAACACTGTAAGTGTGCCCCTACAAACACACAGAGATGCTCGGAAAACACTGGGAAAGTTATTCAATCTATAACTGGAAGGCAGTCAATGAAATATTGGACACACACACCTACTTACTTTTGGATAAAGAAATTTTACAATATTTTTGAACAAAATTTTTGTTTACTACAGGCAATACCCATGGCTCTTGAGTTCTCCAAAAATAGTTGTTACACCAAAAACTGAAGTTCTCAAAAAATAGCTGCATTGCAAAAAACTGAAGGAAAAAAATTCACAAAGATTTTAGTGGAATGTTGGTCCTTTAGGAAGGGTAATATTTTTGAGCTAAATAGTTACATTAGTAAATACTTAGTTTTTTTTAATTACATATTTGGAATACCATGAATATATGCCCATTGGGGATTACAAAAGAAAAGCAAAACAAACAAAAACCAACAACATTCTGTCCAAGAAATTGATTTGCTTATATACAAAATCATATCCTTCCACAGTGTCATCCAAAATTATGTTTTCAACCTCAGCAATCCCCATCAATCTATTTCATGCAATTTTTCATTTTCCTATGAAAATGTGTCTTATTCTTACAAACTTTGTCTCCCTCCAGTTTAGCATCAAAAAATGTTACTCCATGCAAATGACTTGGCTTTATCTTTCACAGAGAAAGAAGTTTTCTGGTAAATACCATTTAAGCTTCTTGATCCAGGTCTATATATCACGGTTCTTTCTCTCCTATCGATTCTTTTAGAGGGAAATGCGTCCCTTCTATCTTCCAAAATGAATGTGTGCCTTCTCACTGTTCCATCCTTACCACTTATTCACCAATATCACTTTTTTCCCCACTTATAAATGGGCTCAAATTGCTCACATCTTTTTAAAAACATTCTGAATCTTATTCTAGATATCGTCCTTCTTTACATTCATAGGCAAGGTCTTGCAAAGAAAAACTATTAACTTCCTATCTTCAATTTTCTTCTTGGTCCTCTGGTGTCTGAACTGACTTTGTCCATCCCCTATCCCTGATCTAAGTGGGTTAACAAAGACTTGTCAATACAAGGGCTATTTTCCCAACCTTTTCTGTGATAGCCCTACTTGGCATGGTTTCTTGGGCCCTCCTTAAATTCTATACCTTTTCTTTCCTATTTCTTCCTGACTTTCCTACTTTTATTCATGCATCTCACTTCTAGTACAGTGGGGCCTTGACTTACGAGTGTCCCAACTAAAGAGTTTTTCTGGAGATAGGAGCCATCTCTCGCCGATTTTTTGCTTTGAGTTGACAGAGTAATTTGAGTTAATGAGCTCCTTAATGAGCTCCTTCATGGAATGAATTAAACTCGTAAGTCAAGGCCCCACTGTATTTCTCCCTGCCTGCTCTTAAAAGATGATATTTCTCTGGGTTTCATCTATACCCTTCTTATTTTATGCGTTTTGCCTTCTTAGAGTAATCTTATTTATTTAAATGATGCCAATCACTGAATATATGTTTAAGAATGCCAATCTATAAACTCTATCTGCCCTTTCTCCAGACCCCTCATATTCAGCTTCTAAATTATGCCTTCTGGACATCCCAGAGGTACCACAAAATCAATGGCTGTTGATAGTATCCAGAGAGCTCACATGAATTTCAGTTTGGCATTGGAATATTACTTTGAATATTTTAGAGTTTGGGTTTAGGTTTATTTTTTCCTCTAAAATCATATACTCTTAATATTTTCATCTCATATTAGAGGCAAAAATAAAGCCACCCAAATAGTAGTCTCAGGTGAGTAATAGTTATTAAAACCTGAAAGGAAAACTACTAAATAACAGGCTGACTTTTCAGAACAGATAATTTTATTCCCTAGGAGCAAGGGCATAATTTAAGACTGTAATTATTGATTTTAAATATTCCTTCTAGAAATGACTTGAGGTAGTATGCATAAATTAATTTGATGTTATAAACTATAAGTCACCCACGTTTAAACTTTCTCCTTAATTGCAGAGAAATTCAAATTTAAATTCATTTCCTCCAGTTTGTTTGCATCCTAATTAAATGATAGCCAGGGAGAACTCCGGAAATAGTGAATATATGCAGAAAAACACATTGGAAATACACTGTGGACATGGCCAGTCCGGGGTAACTAACATAATCTGTGTATAGACACTTTCAAGCTCAACAGAGTACTGTAAACAAGCTAGCTAATTATATCCCCAAGGAATGGCATTGCTAACCCTTGTATCTGTCTTCTTTCATTGCAAAATAAAACAAAATATCTGTTTGGGGGTGAGCAGCTTATTGGTAAATTTGTATATCAAATAGTAAAATCTTAACTCCCCACAGTCAAAAAAATTTAGAAACCTTAAAAAGTAGTGTGGTAAGATAAAGGATTTCATTTTTCAGAATCCATTAACAATTCATGTGTTTCTCATTTGAAGTTTTAATGAGAGGGTCAGTTTTTTTTCTATTTCCTGTGCAGGCTTGTATTGTATACTGCTATGTGCTGCACAGGATAAGATGTGATTATTGTTATTAATGTACATAAGAAATTTTTAATTCCCAAACAACTACAATAAATGTTTTAGTAAAGCTGTAACTAGGGGATCAAATGTATTAATACAGGGTGGGGTAAAGGAGGTTTACTATTATTCATATGGAAAATAATGAAATAATTAATAAATAATAATAATATAAGAATAAACTCTGTTTCAAGTACTCACAACTGTAAATCTACTTTGTCCCACCCTGCATGCTTTAACTAATTAGTAAAACTCACAGTACTCATTTAACAAGCTTAAAGAGTTTTCATGTTTATCATCCAATTGTATTTAATTTTCTGTGAATTTACTGCCCATATCCTCATTTTGTATTTTGTTTTTAACTTATCACAATGACTGTTATTTGGTCTGGCATTTTATATTTGAAAAACCAAAATCAGGGGTGCTTCTGCTGGTAAGGCACCTTGCTTACCAGGACAGAGCCAATTTTAGAGATATAAATAATGAGTAAACTTTGGTTACAGTCACATTTATTATAGCTAGTTATCAAGAAACAACAAAAGAGCCCTGGCCGGGTAGCTCAGTTGGTTAGAGCCTTGCCCCAATAACCCAAGGTTGTAGGCTTGATCCCCATGAGGGCACATACAAGAATCAATCAATTAATGCATAAGTAATGTCTCTCTCTCTCTCTCTCTCTCTCTCTCTCTCTCTCGTCAATCAATAATTTTAAAAAGTCCACAGAAGTTAGATATGATATGGCAAAATAATGCCATCTCTTAACATATTTAATGTATAATACATACTATATCGAATTAAATAAATATTTTGACTGCCAAAAATTCAAGAATTTAAATTCAACTATAATTTTTATAGTTTATGTCACAATCTTCATTTCTATTAATGAGAAACAGGTTAATACGCTGCATGGATATGCTCCAATTGCTATTAACTTAAAATAATCCTTGAGAGGTACCTGGTGCAATATTTGACTTTTTCTTTTTTACCTCCTCTGAATTTAACTTTTTTCCCTTTCTTTTTATTTTGTAAGAAAATTTATACTACTTGTCTTTCTCTTTCTCCCCTTCTTTTCTTTTTCGAAAGGAGCATAGCTGAGAGTGTAAAGAATAAAGAAAGTAAAGCTTTAAAAATTATCTGGCTTAAAAATATATGTGAAAAAGGCCCATTTCACCTTTAGGGTCCATAGTAGAACTGGAAATAACTGTCCACCCTTGTAATCATTCCGTAAGTACAGATTTATTTCTGTAGAATTTTGAGAAGGAAGCAACATTGGATTAAACCTGATTGCCAACCCATTTTATGCAATCAGAGAAACAACAGTGGAATTTACAACGTCACATAGATTAATGGAATGCCATAAGGATTTTGAAAAATAGGAAGTTTTTGGTGAAATTAATAAAGGAGACTCAATTTAGATGACTGGCACTTTGTTCTGTAGTTGGCTTGCTGGCTTTTTCAAAAATGTGCTATTTTCTATTCTATATAGATACCTATACATACAGTAGAATTATTCAAGTAAGAAAATGAACATTAATACAATAATACTAACTTATCAACAGATCACATTAGCATTTTGCCTACAGATGGAACCAACCCTTCCGACACCTCAATTTCAAATTTATGGCCTCCTGAACAGTGAGAAAATAGATTTCTGCTGTTGTAAGCCAACCCATTTGAGGTAATTTGTTATGGCAGTCCTAGGAAAATAATATAGTTGTCACAAATGTTGTGCATATAAAATTTTACCGTGATTATAAAGTGTTACTTGTAATATTTATATTCTGAGAGCAACACTGATATTTTCTATGGGCTTAATATATGATTATTTGTCTTTTTATGAAGGTTACTTGGTGCTATAGAAGAAGATGCATTTTTTTTGTTTGTTTTCAGAGAATAAATTCCAATATCCATCCATAATATCTACCTTACTGACTTTTGTTTACGTCTCCTTATCCTTATTTATATTTTGTCCACTTAATGTGTCTTCTACTATTAAGAGTGTTTTATTGTCTTTTACTACTATTGTCATTCTACTCCTATCTCCTAGCATTTGCTGATAGTTTCCACTTCATAAAGCCACTCCTGTGTCACACAGAACATTAATACTCATACACGTTATGCTTTCATTGTGAATTGTGGTCTTTGCCATTAAAAAGCACCCATCTGTATAATGTTTAAAGATTTTGCTCTTGAATTCCACTTTGTCTGATATCAGGATTGCTGCCTCTGCTTCCTTATGGTTTTTATTTTTTTTCTATTTGTCTCATATATTTTTGTTTATCCTTTTTCCCCTATGCTGAATCACTTTGTTTTAGGTTTGTCTTTTGTACAAAGCATGCGGATATCTTGCATTTAAGATGAAAAATCTTTTTTTTTTTTGTCAGTAGGAGAGATAGATACATTCACATTTATCTCTATAAATTCTGTATTTGGTTTCAACTCTGTATTAATATTTTGTTATATTCTGATATATGTTCACTGTTTTTCTTTCTCTATAAAATCCATATTCATTTTTCTTTACCATATGTACACATATACACACATATACATATTTTTAAGCATGATTTCTTGTCATCCTAGTGTTTACCTCTGTACTTAAATTTTTTTAAATGTGAACAGTTCCATAGTATTTTATTACCTTTTTATACTATGGCTTGGTTGAAATTACTCTGGGTAGTGTGCTCCTCAATTCCTTGGTATTCTTCTATATTTCGCAACCCTGTATTTTCTTTTCTTTTTTTCTTTCATCAGGCAATTGCTAAAAAGCATATCTTACCTTTCTGCCCCCACACTCCTCCCAGGACCCATGTGTTCTGGACTTGGTGCTTCAGATGGCGCAACGTCTGAATCCCTTTTGTGGGACTCCATGTGCACGCTACCTAAACGCTATATTTGTATTTTCAGACTTGTGAATGACTCAGTCTTCCTGGTGTGGGTTTTAAAACCTATTGTCAGTTTCTTTCTTCTCTCTTCCTATAGTTATTATCCATCTGCCTTTTCTTGTCACAGAGCTCTACCTTGGAGTAGATTGACGCAGGAGAGTGAAATCTCTCTGGCTGGAATTTGTTCTTTCCTCTTGTTTACTCAGAGTTTTTGAAGTTTAGGCATTCTGTCTTCATGTTATGGTGAAGGTGGGGCTTTTGCATAGCTTTATTTTTTCTTATTACTTTGTATTATTTTTCAGGAACTATTGGGAGATGGGGACTAGCAACTGAATGGTGTCCCCCCAAATCCTTATGGTGACGCCTTAACCCCCTATGTAACTCTACTGGAGATAGGGCATTTAAGGAGGTGATTTGGGTTGAATGAGGTCATGGTAAGGGAGCCTCAATCCCTTATTAGAAGAGGAGGAGACATTGGAGTTCTCTCGTGCTCATTCTTCCATGAGAGAACACACACAAAAAAGACAGTAATCTGTGAGCCAGGAAAAGATCCCTGACCTGAAACCAGATCTGCTGGCACCTTGATCTTGGACTTCCAAAATCCAGAACTGAGAGAAAATAAAGCTCTGTTGTTTAAGCCACTCAGTCTATGTTATTTTATCATGGCTGTCTGAGCAGATTAATATGAGGGAATATAAGTAGCCATTCTGTCATCTATGGAAGTCTCAGCTAGTTAGCCTTGTAGTCTGCCTATAGTCAAAATTGATACATTTATTAAATTTATCAAAAAATTTTACATGGTCTTTCAGGCTAGATTTGAGGAAGTTCTCAATCCTTTCCACTCCTTTTTGTCAGCAAATGGAGTCTCTACCTAGCATCATGTAGTTCATAATGGGTCAATATTAATTTTCAAAATATTTGCTATTCCATTCTGTAATAAATCCAAATATATACCTGAACATACAACCTTATAGCTTCCCCTGCAATTATCTGAAATTTAACAGAATTTTCTGGGACAGATTATTGTTTCTCCCAAAAAGACACTAGTAATGAATTTTAGGTACATTGGAAGAGAGAAAATACTTAAGCACATCTTACATTTTCCAACTGCATTACCCTGTGAACATTTCTGGAAGAGAAAGAAAAGAGACAGAAACAGAAAAGAGAGACACACAGAGAGACAATATCCAGAAATGAGTCTATAATGTTGCATAACTGTTCTTGGCAAAGGAACATAAAGGAAGAGCTTCTGTTTCTTAAACTTAAAATACAGAAAAACTTAAAATTCATTATGTAAAAATGAATGCAAAGATACAGAAAAAATAATCAAAAGATAAATCAGGTGTTAAATGTGGTTGTGTTTGAAATTTGATTGTGTATAAAATGGTTGTAGATAGAACAATGCCGTTTCAAAAGAAAACCCTGAAGCAGTTTGCAGATTTGGATTGGCCGGGAGTCATAAAAACATGTATCTCACCATCTCACCTAGGTAGGGATAGTTGCATTTTCAGATATGTTTTCTGGGGTCCCACCAGATTATAAATTCTTTGAATGCTGAGAATTTATGTTATTGATCTCTAGAGCCATACTATCTATTAACAACATATTTTAAAAATATTGATGGCATGTATAATGCATGAGCAAATGATAGGGTGTGTAAATGAATGAAGTAGAAGCAATGAATATATATGCATAGGTAATAGTAAATGTGTAACAGTAAAATGACTGCTTGTAGATATGGTATGGGTTTCTTATGAGTGTATTAGTGGTCAATTTTTGCATAAATGACCACATCTTAAAAGCAGCTTAAAACAAAACACATTTATTATCTCAGTTTCCATGGGTCAAGAATTCTGGCACAAATTATCTGGGTCTTTTGCTCTTGGTCTCTCAAGGTGGCAAAGGGTTGACCTGACTGCATTCTCATCTGGAGGTCTGACTGGGGATAAGTCTACTCCCAAGCTCATTTCCATTAATGGGCAAATTGATTTCCTAGCAATTTCTGACCTAAGGACCTGTTTTGTTTTGTTTTTTGTTTGGTTTGGTTTTTTTGGTGGACTATTGACTGGAGTCCACCCTTAGGTCCTAGAGGCTGTCATAGTTCCTTGCCACATGGTTCCTCCTTAAGCAGGTCACTACCAGTACATGGTTGCTTACTTCTTTAAGGAGTGCATGAGGTAAAATATCTCAGGAAGGATTCCTCTCCCTGCCCATTTCAAAGATTTCATCTTGATTAAGCCAGGCCCATCCAGGTTAATCTCTCTTTTGACCAACTGAATTGGCATCTTAAATATACCTGCAGAGATCCCTTTACCTTGACATATTAGCTAAAAGCAAGTCATAGTTTCTACCTAAGCTCAAGGGAAGGGGATTATACAAGAACAAGACTTATTGGGAGGGCAGTGGAGTTCACCTTTGGCTGTGTCCAGGGCCATGGTGGAGCAATTTAATTCCGTTAAATTAAATAATCAGCTATTGATCACTTACTATGCACCAGCCACTCTTTTACTAACCCATAAATAAATAAGCACAGTTTATTTTGTTAAACATCTAGATAAAGAGATGGTCAGGAAGAAAAAAAGAGAGAGAGAGAGAGAGCATAAAGCAGTAGCATAGAGTTCCATCTGACAATTAAGGGACACATTATTGGAGAAGATAAGACATGAGGAGTATAAATGTGTTTCAAAGCTGCAGAGAGGAAATAAGAACATTGCAGAAAAGAGAATGGCAAGAGCAATGGCAGAAAGACACCAAAGAGCCTTACATGTCTAGGGCACCAAGGGGAACTCAGTGTTGTCTTGGCATGTACGGCAAGGTAGATGATGCTGGAGTGGTTAGCAGGAGGTAGGCATGAAAATATCCATATGTGATTTCAAGAACTTGCACATTATTCTCTAGGATAGATGATGGGAAATAATTAGAGGGCATCAAAAACGATTCTGAGCAGTGAAATGAAGGCAGTTTTAAGTATTGACACATTCTGGTTAACAATAATGGTACTTATCTAGGGAAACGATGGTGGATATGGAGAAAAGAGGACATATTTCAGGAAAAAAATTAAGAGTTGAGGTAACATCACTCAATAACTGATTGGATGCAGGGTCAGCAAAGAGAAGTGAAGCAAGAATGATCTTCAGAATTTTAGGTACAGATGAACAGAGGATATGGAAAACTGAGATAGATGGAGTGAACTCCATGGTATACCGGGGATACCCACAATACACACAGAATTGGGATAGGTGAACAGAGGATATGGAAAACTGAGATAACAACAAAGAGGCAAGAACAAAGCATCGTTTCCTGTCAACACTGTGAAAAATAACCACACAGTTAGTGGCTGAATATAAATAAATTATATTGTATTTCTGAAGGTTAGAAGTTTAACAGCTGTCTTAAAAAGCTAAGATTAAGGTGTAACCAAGACTGTAGTCCTCTTAGAAGGCTCCAGGGAAGAAATACACTTTTCCCTCTTCCACTTCCAGGGCCCTTGTGCTGGGTTACATTTGATTTACCTGGATAATCCAGAATAATCTTCCTACATTAAGTCAACTGTTTAGCAACCTTAATTTTCCTTTGCTGTGTAACTTGGCCAATCCACACATTTCAGGGATTAGTACAAAGATACAGGGTCGGGGGTACAGACTGCTTTCCAGAGTCTGCTCTCAGACCTGCAATGATACCCATCCACCCCACATACAAAATACCTCAACTCCTTCTGATTTCCCCAAAGGTCTCAACACAATGCAGGATCAACTCAAAGTACTACATGTCATAAAAGTCCCAGATTATCCCTGAAGTACATTATGACAGAAAGAGATAATAGTTATCGATAATCTGGTACAAAGGATGTGAAGATGTAAGAGAATAAAGAGTCACAAGTGTCAAGCAGTTTCACAATCCTGACAGAAAAATAAGCCTCTGTTTTTTGGGTGCTGCCTCTGGAGCCTCGAATGTAGGCCCTCTAGGCTCAAGGCTCTGCCTTCTGGATCATCATTCCTTTCCATGAACTGTAGCATTTACAGCTGAGAAGTTTAACCAGCCTGTTTCCTCTGTTCAGAATTTTGGAATTCTGATCGACTCCTTTTGTTTTGTACTCTTTCTGTTCCTTTCAGTCCCAGCTGGAAGTGTCTCTGTTGGTATAACATTCTCCAGAATTCTGTGTATATTGTGGGTATCCCCAGTATACCATGGAGTTCACTCCAGTAGACGAAAGGTTTGTGCACAGACATCTCCTAGATAATCCCAGTTCTACTTGCAGCTTCTGCTGACATGAAAGAGGACATTCATGAGTCACACACTTAATCTCTTCAAATAGCCTCTTGTGTGACAGAATACTCTGACCTTTGGATCAGCCACAGCCTTAGTTTTCTTAGACTACATATTCTTGACAGCAAATCTGTTGATTTTAATATCTTCCCCAACATGAATGAGAATTTCCCAAGTCATTAAGCCCTGGTTCCATGTTTTGTCATTTAACAATTATTCCCTCAGTTTATTTATTTTCCTTTGTATTTTAGGAGAAGCAGCAGGATGACTGTTCAATACTTTGCTAGGAAATCTCACCTAAATACCCAATTTAAAAACTTTCCTTCCCATATAACTGTAGGTAACAATGTTGCCAAGCTTTCTGCTACTATATAACAAGGACCCTCTTTCTTCCAGTTTTCAAAAGCATGTTCCTTATTTCCTCCTGAGGCCGCCCCAGCAGCTCCTTTAATGTTTGTACTCCTACTGACAGTCTGTTCATGACAATTTCAGTGTGTTCTCTGAGGTGATAACAGCTTCTCTGTTATGCTCCTCACTTCCTTAAGAGGCCTCGCCAGCATCATTGTTATTACCCATATTTCTACTCACAGTCTATTCAAGACAATGCAGGTTTATTCTGTTATGCTCCTCAATGTTTTTCCAGCCTCTGCCCACCACCCAATTCCAAAGCATCTTCCACATTTTTAGGTCATTTCTATAGTCATATCCAACTTCCAGGCATCAAACTCTGTATGAGTTTCCTAGTTGCCACAGTACACCACAAACTTGGTAGCTTAAAACTGAAAACAACATTAATGTTACCTAACGTGGATCTCACTGGGTTAACACCAGACATGCAGGGATGACTTTCTTACTGGGGTATCTGGGGAAACATCTGTTCCTTTGCCTTTACCAGCTTCTAGAGGTCAAACCCAGTCTTTGCCTCAGGCTCAACTGCATAGTCAGCACCTCTGACTGTTGCTAACCATTCTCACATAGACACAACTCCATGAAACTCTCCCTTCCTCTTCAATTTCTAAGCAACCTTGTGATTCTACTGGGCTCACCTGAATACTCCATTTAATCTTATTTTAAGGCTAACTGATTAACAATTCAAATTCCATCTGCAACTTTAATTCCCCTTGGCCATGAAACCTGATATATTCACATATTCCACAAATTAGTATGTAGACATCTTGGCAGTGGAGAGCATTACTCTGCCTGCCCAACACAGCTAGAGAGGACTTTGACGAGTTCAGTTTGGGACATGTGAGTAAGAGTTGCATCCAGACATCCAAATTATTAAATCCAGGTGGCAGCTGAATGAACATGTCTGAAAAGTTTGGCAAGAAGACATGCATAATGTATGGATTTTAATACCTTTAATGCAGTGATTTTCTGAGAACTTGTTTAAAAGGCATTTTTTTTTCAAGGCTTACTGTAAGACATTCATTATGAGGGTATGAAGGTCCAAGAATATGCACTTACCAGCCACTCCAGGTAGATCCAATATAGGTGCTGTTCTAATGATTCTTAGTGAAAAACTTTGTCATATTACCAGAGGTTAGGTATCCTATATTATAAAAGCCTAATATGCAAATTGTCACCTCCGGCGGTCGTTTGAACTGGAGACCGGGAGTTCGACCACTTGCTATGATGTGTGCTGACCACGAGGGGATGGCAACCAACCTCTTTCAGCACCCAGGCAGGGGGCTGTGACTTCTCGCTGGCTACCTGGGGTGGGGGTGATGGGGATGGAGGTGCGGTGAGAATGCAGGGTGCCTGCTGAGCTCACTGTCACTCTGCCTGCTACCTTCCCCTGGGATGCCAGGGCTCATGTGGTGGGGAAGCCCCCGTGCTCAGGTGCCAGGCGCCCACAAGGAACCCACCCTGCACCTGTTAGGCCTCTTCTGGATGAGCTGGGCCAAAGCTGCCAGGACCACAGGGGACATTCAGGCTCCCCATGATTCGCACAGGAGCTGGTCTGCGAGGCTGGCCATGAGAGAGCTCATTGCCCACCCGGCTTCCTTGTGGCGCCACTGAGCGACCCAGAGGCCTATGCTGTGCCCTGGCCCTCGGTGTCTGGCCATGCTCACTGCATCTTTGCATGGGGACTCGGGTGCCATGACTCAGGCAGAGGGGAGTTGTGCAGGAGCCCAGGGGCCCAGGTGCTGCCCAGGTCCCAGAGGTCAGCTGGGACCTGTCCTTCCACACCAGATGCTCATGCTTCGATTGCTGGCCAGGCCTAGGGACTGCACCCACTCACGCATTTTGTGCACCAGGCCTCTAGTATATGATAAAATGGTGGAGATAGTTATAGGATGACCCTGGCATGGAGCATTAATATATTCAAAAGTGTGGGCTGCTGATGAAAAAGGAAAAAGGAAAGGAAAAAGTAGAAATCTCAGGTGCTTCAAAGCTATAGGTTATAGATATGAAATGCTAATAGATAACAAAATGCTGCTTTTGTAAATAAGATGATTGCCCATCAGATAAGCAGTGATAGAGCTGAGGAGGTCAGAGGTCATGGTGTGGTACAAAGAAAGATAAATTAGAAAAAAAAAATCCAAACTTCTCTGTTCCAGTCCCGAAACTGCACACTACAAGCCTTGACCTTGGGAAAGTCACTGTATCTCCCAGTGATATCCTTTTTCATATCAGTAACATGTCTAGGCTTAGCATCTAGAGTTTGGGAAACAAATAATATAGAATGTGGGAGAGCTCTGTGAATAACAATTGTAAATGTGGATTGGAGAAAGAAAAGATTTAGGAAAACTATCATAGAGAAAAACGAGTTGAAAGCAATAAGAACATAACAGAATGAAACATGAATATTGGTACCAACACTTGGTAAGTTTAATTTAACACATTGTTTGCGGGTAATTTTTATCACGCGCTAACAGGTGGCGCGGTCCATTTTTGCTAATTTTTTGTGCAAATGGCAACGTTCAGTAAAATTACGATAACTTTAGTTTACGTATTTATACGTTACCCGCATTCTACCGCTAGTCTATAAAAAACGTATTAATATGTGTCCCGCACTCTATTACCAGTCAACGTAAAACGTATAAGTAAAACATATAAATACGTTTCCCGCATACAATGCGTTAAAAAACCCTATTCATGTGAGTCTCAGTGTTTCTTCTTGCTCTATGAATGCGTATATATGTATACATTTTACCTCCATTTTATCTAAGTTTTTTCTTCCTGCTATTAATATATGCAGGGTTGTAACAAGTTCTGTTCTCAAATTACATCAGGCAATGGATTGCTCTGATCTCCAACTCAGAAAAATCTCATTTTCAAACACTGAGCCTTGACTTTGATTACATTCCAAATAACTTGGTTCAAAAGCCTTCTTTTGTGTAAACAAGAAATGCATTCTTGAAAACTATTATGTACAAATGGGATTAAGGAATAAAGAAGACAAGCTAAAGTTTACAGAAGAAAATAAAACAATTGAGAGAAACAAAAACAAAATATTACTCTCTATAAACATACTAACATTTTTTAAAATATTAAAAACTAGCAGAAAGGGTACATAAACAAACAGATTTGTGTAAGACAATAGAATATAAAATGGCACAATCTTCTGAAAACTAATTAAAGATAATTTGGAATATTTCTGTAATTAATGCTCATAATTTTAGAAAATGCAAATTAAAATAAAAGTGACTTTGAAACATTTGTGGGGGTCAAGCAATGTGTTGAATTTGTTACATTATATTTATAAGCATTTTGTTTCTTTGTTTTTATTGTTGTTGTTGTTATTTACTAAGAAGAAATTTAAATTTTCTTCTTTGAGAATAATATATATTTTAAACTAATTATTATTTTGCTTAAAATTTTCCCAAATATTGATGATTTTAGCATAACCAAAGTGAAATTATTTTTTTAATTTTGATTTTTAAATACCAAAGAGCTACCAAACATTAAATAGAAGCCCTCTAAAACAATACCTACACTAATAAAAGACAAACATGCAAATTGACCATACCTTTGCTATGCCCTAAGCCACGCCCACTAGCTAATCAGAGCTACGATATGCAAATTAACCCAACCAAGATGGCGGCCAACAGCCACGGAGTTGGAGCAAGCAGGAGGCTTGCTTGCTCCAATGATGGAGGAAGCTAAGTTGTTGCGGCAGCTCTGAGCTCCACTCAAAGCAATAAAGTTTCAATTATAGAAGGTAAATAAACCCCAGATACCTGCTTTCAGCTGACTGTGGCCATGGAGCTGGAGTGAGCAGAAGGCTTCCCTCCCGCCTGCCCTGGCTGGCTCTGAGCTTCACTCAAAGCAACAAAGTTTCAATTATAGAAGGTAATTAAATCCCAGAATAAAAAGAAAAAGAAAAAAAGGAGAGGCTGGGAACTTCCATACCTGGAGCAGCTTGGCTAGCCTGAAAACGGCCCTCAGCCCCTCACCCAGACTGGCCAGGCACCCCAGGGGGGACCCAACCTGATCCAGGACACCATTCAGGGCAAACCAGTGGGTCCCCACCTGTGCACCAGGCCTCTATCCCATATAATAAAAAGGTAATATGCAAATTGACCCTCACAGCAGAAGGACTGGGAATGACTGGTCACTATGACACACACTGACCACCAGGGGGCAGATGCTCAATGCAGGAGGTGACCCCTGGTGGTCAGTGCTCCCCCACAGGAGGAGCTCTGCTCAGCCACAAGCCAAGTTGATGGCTGCCAGCACAGTGGTGGTGGTGGTGGTGGGAGCCTCTCTTATCTCCTCAGCAGCACTAAGGATGTCCGAATGCAGCTTAGGTCTGCTCCCTGCTGGAAAGTAGACATCCCCCGAGGGCTGCTGGGCTGCCAGAGAGATGTTTGACTGCTAGCTTGGGCCCAATCCCCCAGGGAGCGTGCCTAAGCCAGCAGGTGGACATCCTCCGAGGGGTCCTAGACTGCAAGAGGGCATAGGCCGGGCTGAGGGAACCCCCCGAGTGCACAAATTTTTGTGCACCAGGCCTCTAGCAGTTTTTATAAAAAGTTATCACTGAAAAGATTACCTAATGAAAATCAGCAATGTATTGATCCCAATATTAATCAAAAGTCAAATAGCAGCATTATACGATAAAAAGTGATTTCTAAAACATAAGAGTTAACCATTTTAATATAGTCAACTTAAAATCTTCTAAAGGTGTTTGTTTTATTTTTCCTAGTACATACTGACTAGAATAAAGGGGAAAATTCAAGCCCTGGTGGGTTTGGCTCAGTGGATAAAGCGTCAGCCTGCAGATCAAAGGGTCCCGGGTTTGATTCCAATTAAGGGCATGTATCTCAGTTGCATACTCTTCCCTGACCCCGGCCCAGGCCTATGCAGGAGGCAACCAATTGATGTGCTTCTCTTTCATCCATAGTTCTGTCTTTCCCTCTCTCTTCCACTCTAAAAATCAAAGAAAAAAAAATATCCTCATTAAATAAATAAATAAAGGGGAAAATTTGATTCTTTATCTCTTTTTTGCTACTCTTCCCGTCTTTAGTTCTGAGGCTCAGCTCCAGCTCTGAGACCTCGGGTGCTAAAAGCAGGGATCTGGGTTTGTTTGGGTTCTATAATTGTAAGACTGTTGTGATCCTGCTGGCTGAAGCCCGGCTGGCTGAAAGCAGGTTTCTGGGGATGGTTTAGCTTCTATAATTGCAACATTAATTTGCATATATCCTGCTGATTAGCCAATGGCAAGGGTGTCAGGGTTTATGGTCAATTTCATGTTTCTCTTTTATTAGATAGGACTAGTGGCCTGGTGCACAGAAATTCCTGTATGGGGGGGGGTGGTCCTTCAGCCCACCCTGCACCACTCCAATTGGGAACCCCTTGGGGGATGTCCGACTGCTAGTTTAGGCCTGATCACACAGGGATCTCACCCTGAACTGCCCTCCCCTGCCAGCCTGATCTCGCCCCTAACTTCCTCTCCCTGCCTGATTGCCAAGGTCTGGGGTGCAGGTGAATGGGATTCCTAGCTGGCAGGCTGCTGATAGCAAGCTATCCAATGGCCAATTCTGTGAGGAATAGGGCTCCCTCCTCCCTCCTGGCAGGGTCCAGTTTGAAGGCTGGCCATGATCCCAATCACACAAGATACAGGGTTCCACTATGTCCCACAGCCCCCTCCTGCCATGGAGCCATGGTGTACTGGGGCCCACAGCCCCCTCAGCAGTCAGTGCTGGATTGCCGTGGTGACCTGTGGTGGCAGCAGTCAGTGCTGGGTCACCACAGTGCCTGTGGGAGCTGGGGGTGAGGGACTGAGAGGTCAGCAGTTCACCCCACTCACCAGTCCCTGCCCACCCAAGCCTGCTGCACGTTCAACCTGGTGTTCAGTCGTCCATTTGGTCATTTTGGATGCTATGTACCCTGGCTCTTTATATATATAGATGTTTATTAGATAGTTAACTAGTTAGTAGTATAACTTAGAATAGTATAATAAAACATATGTATTGTTAATTTATAAAATAAATGTAATGATCCTTGAAGAAATAAAAGGAAGTAAGAAATTGATGAACTGGGACTCTGACTCTTCACATGAATACATGCATGTCTAAATGTATGGATACATTATGAGAGCTTAATCCTCAAAATAATGAAAGTTTAAGGAGAAATAAAAAAACAATACTTTGGAATTGAGGTCATAATTTTTAAAATTTTCTGTTTCAATATAGCTGCTTGTATCTATAATAAGGAGGTTATCACATAAATATTCCAAATATTTTAGTTTGTTATTACACACCCACATATAATTTTTCTCTTTAGACTCATTTATCTTAATTGGGCTAATATTTTTTCTCAATATCTATTATTTTCTCTAATTATTCCAATTACATTGGGTGCATTAGATGTATTTACTAAAGATAACATTTTAAGTCTATCTCTTATAAAAGTACTTAGAACAATATACATACAATTTCATACATTTCTAATTTATTTGTTATTTTCTAAAATGTTATTGGTAATTGATTGACATTTAATTAGTTTTACTAGCTCTACAATTTTACTTTTTTCTTCTTTTTAAAAAGATTTTTGTTAATTAATTTATTTTTTACTTTTTAGAGAGAGCAGAAGGGAGAGGGAGAGGGAGAAACATTGATTGGTTGCCTTCTGTACATACCCAAACTGGGGATCAAAATCACAACCCAGGTATGTGCCCTGACTGGGAATCGAACCTGAAATTCCTTGGTGCATGGGATGACACTCCAAGAAACTGAGCCAGGGCTACAAGTTTACTTTTAAACAATCTTGGGGATCCAAGATGTTGGCAGAATCAGTAGATGTTATACTCACCTCTTCCCAGGACCAAACTGAAATTATGACTAGAATATAGCATAATCAGCCTGAACAACTAACTGAAGACTAGATGAAGATAAGTCTTTTAAAACCAAAGATTTACAGAGCAAGCCACAAGACTGGTGGGAAGGGCAGAAGTGCTAAAAGGGCTGGTCCGGATATGAAGGGAAACAGCTCAGATTCCAGAGGGATATCTCAGCTGCAATGTTTTCCCCTAAGAAGTGTGGGGTTTTAACCCCACGCTGGGCTCCTAAGCCCAGAGCACCAAAGTCAGGAAGAGATACCCATATAAGAACGGGCTGTGAAAATCAGCAGGGAGCCTATCCATGCCCCAACTTCCCCAAGCATGAGTGGCACTTCTCCCTTACAGGAGATATACATCCCCATCCTCCAAACTCCCAGAGGCTCTGCGCTGCCCTGCTGAAATCGGGCTCTGGGTAGAATCTGGGACAGACGGAGGTGTGTAACTCTAAAATGGGGGACTTTTCCCCTCACATGCCTAAATGGTGCAGAGCCCTCCATGGCTACATGTGCGAGTACCCAGTGAATGGCACCTAGACTTGATATACCCTGAGACTTTTGCTGAGTGGCTTCTGACTGGCACCAATTTGAACTTGTACCAATCTGGTGAGCGCCTCTTGCTCCTGCCGGGTGACTCACTGAGAACATATTACATGTAACTCAAATACTACCAAAGGCTCTTTCAGTGACTGAGCTTAAAAGGCAGCCAGCAGGCAGAGGTAGGTGGATCTCAGGGTGCCTTGAACTTTTGCTGACCTGCCTCTGGGCCCAGTGTTGGTAAAAGCTGGCCTTGTGCACAGCTTGGTCCTTCCCCCACACACCAAGGTGCAGCAGAGGTAGCTAAAAACGGTGGATTGCTTTGTAGCTTAAAAATGGTTGCCCAGGGTTAGGCTTTGGCAGCATCTGACCTTGGCCTGCATCACAATGCCTCCCAAGAGGCAAGAACAAACATACCCACTGGCCAGGTTCAGACAACATCACAGCAAGATCCAATTAGCTTAACAAGCAGCATATCCTAAGGTAGATCTCAGCAGGCACAGACTCTGCTGAGGAGAATTTTGCTTCATGTGGCCAACACCTGCACAGCAGCTCAGATACTGAGGCATGGGTTGTTCCTCACAGTCAGCCCACCTAAGGGTCAGCCCCATGTACAACTGGCCAATAGAAATCAAGACTCAATTACAACAGGAGGGCTCAGATAACCCACATAAAGGACATCCCTGGAGCACCAGCTCAGGTTATCAAGGATGCTGCACCACTGGGTACCACAGGACACCTACTGCATATGGCCACCGAACCAAGACTGGAAGTCATATCATATATATCTAATGCATAGAAATAAACACAGAAAGGCAGTCAAAATTAAGAAACAATGAAATATGCACCAAATCAAAGAACAGGAAAAAATTCCAGAAAAATTGCTAAATAAAATGGGCATACGCAATTTATCATATATACAGTGTAAAAACATAATTATAAGGATGCACAAGGAATTTAAAGAGAACTTTAACAAAAAGATAACAAGCATAAAAAAGTACATAGAAACCATAAAAAAGAAACAGTCAAAAATTAAGAATACAATATCTGAAATGAAGACTATACTGGAAGGAATAAATTGTACTTTGGATGAAGCAGAGGACCCAGTCAGTGACTTGGAAGACAAGGTAGCAAGAAACATCTGAACATAGCAGCAAAAAGAAACAAGAATTTTAAAAAATGAGTATACTTTAAGGGACCTTTGTGACAACATAAATGTAACATCTGCATCATAGAGTTACCAGAATGAGAAATGAGAGAACAAAGGATAGAGAATGTATTTGAAGAAATAATGACTGAAGACTTCCTTAACCTGGTGAAGGAAAAAGTCATACAAGCCCAGTCAGCACAGAGTCCCAAACAAGATGAACCCAAAGAAGCCTACACAAAGGCACAACCTAATTAAAAAGGCAAAGGTTAAAGACAAAGAGAGGATCTTAAAAGCAGCAAGTGAAAGGCAGTTCATTATCTACAAGGAAGTGCCCAAGAGACTGTCACCAGATTTCTCAACAGAACTTTTCAGGCCAGAAGGCATTGATTGGCATGAAGTAGTCAGAGTGATAAAAAGTAAGAACATACAACCTAGACTACTTTACCCATAGGGCTACCACTTAAATGGAGAAATAAAGAGCTTTCAAGATGAGAGAAAGCTAAGGAGTCTGTTCTCACCAAACCATTATTATAAGAAAATTTAAGGGGCCTTCAATAATAATAATAATAATTGCTAATGAATACAATGGCAATAAATATGTACCTATGATGGATCACTTTAAATGTAAATGGCCTAAATGCCCCAATCAAAAGATGTAGGGTAGGTGAATAGATAAGAGACCAAGACCCATATATATGGTATCTACAAGAGACCCACCTAAAGATGAAAGATACATACAGGCTAAATGTAAAGGGATGGAAAAAGATATTTTATGAAAATGTAAAGGGAAACAAAAGCTAGGATAACAGTCTTATATCTGACAAAATAGATTTTAAAACAGAGGCTATAGTAAGAGACAAAGGACACTACATAATGATAAAGGAAGCAATCCAACAACAGGATATAATACTTGTAAACATTTATGCACCCAACATAGGAGCACCTAAATATTTTAAGCAAATCTTGATGGACATAAAGAAAGACAATGACAGTAATACAGTCAGAGTAAGGGATTTTAACACCCCATCAACATCAATTGATAGATTTTCCAGTCAGAAACTCAACAAGGAAACAGTAGCATTAAATGGCCCACTAACTCAGATGGACTTAATTAATATCTTCAAAGCCTTTCGCCCCAAAGCAGCAGAATATACATTCTTTCCAAGTTTATATGGAACATTTTCTAGGTTAGACCACATGCTAAAACACAAAACAAGTCTCAATACAGTTAAGAAAATCGAAATCATATCAATCATATCACAATGACATAAAATTAGAAATCAATCACAAGAAAAAAACTGAAACACATACAAAGACATAGGGGCTAAATAACTTGTTACTAAACAATGCATGGGTTAACTATGAAATTAAGGAAAAATAATTTTAAAAAGTAACCTTAAACAAGTGAAAATGAGAACCCAACAACCCACAGTCTAGGGCACAAAGTGAAAGCAGCCCTAAGAGGGAAATTCAGAGCATTAAAGCCCTATGGCAAGAAACAAGAAAAATCTCAAATAAACAATCTAACTTTACACTGAGAGGAACTAGAAAAGAAGAATAATAAAAGCCCAAAATGAGTAGAAGAAAGGAAATAATAAAGATTAGAGCAGAAATAAGTCGAATAGAGTCTAAAAAATGTACAGAAGATCAATAAAACCAAGACTGATTCTTTGAAAAAAACAAACAAGATTGACAAACATTTAACCAGATTCATTTAGAAAAAAAGGGAGAGGACCCAAATAAATAAATTCAGAAATAAAATAGGAGAAGTAACAACTGACACCAAAGAAATATAAAGGATCATAAAAGAATATTATAAACAACTATATGCCAACAAATTGGGCAATCAGTGTGTTGTATAATATCTGTAGAATTGAAAAGATCACATTAATAAAAATCCATTTACATGAACGAGGTTTGCAGTTATAGGAGTGTAGGAGCAGGGGTGAAAGTTTGATTTGGCTTGAAACTGGTTAACCTTCTACTGGATTCTAGCATTCTATGTTGCAAAGGATTTGAGGTACCCAAGAGCTATTTGGAAAATAACTAATGCCAAGAAGAAACTGTATTATAAAAATACAAATAACCAAGAAAATATTGCGTCCTATGAGGTCGAATTATATGTGTAGAGAAAATAAAATTTTCAGAGAATAGGAAAGTTAAGGAATTGAAGTCAAAAGTTACAGAGGTATACCAGAATTTACAAATCTGATCTGAACGAGCTACAAAATGGTGTCATGATTCCTCCTAAAGCAGAAAGTATGGTGGCTGAATTAGAAGGAGAATGCATGTTACTGGTGATAGGAGACCAACAAGCAGTGAAGCCAGGTTGTTGAATGTATTTTTCACAAAGGCACTACAATCACCAACAATAGCAAAGAAGAAAAACCCCAGATAGCTTCTAGTCAGAGTTTTCGGTAAAATGCAGATGTGCCTTCCTGGGGAGTAAGAAATTTTGAAAAATGGAGGGACTTAGGGCCTCATCACATGAATCTCACAGAGGTGATGAAGTATTGATTCCGACGCAGCCATGCAGAGTGAGGAGAATGCCAGCTACATCTGGCACATGTACACAAAGCCTCAGGTAATGCAGATGATCCCTGCAATGCACTTTCCTTAGAGAAGGTGACACAGTGTGAATTCCACAGGCACTGTTTACTTTTTATATTCAGATGCTAGAATAGAATTTCTCTTCACCATATCTATTTCTCTTCACTACCTAGATGGTTTATTTTTTTTCCTCTCATGGTACACAAATAGTAAAATGTTTCCGACAGTAAAAAACCATCAATATCATGCTTTTAATTAACTTGCATGCTCAGGAAACTCATATGTCTATATTATAATGCTTCAATGTCTTAAAACTTTTCCCTCTATATTTTTCCTGAATATATATTTAAAATATCAATAGTTTGGTGCCCACACATTTTACCCTTTGTTGAATCAACGCTCCTCCTTCCCCTTCATATCCTCCCCCTTCATATCCTCCCCCTACTTCTCCTTCTCTGTGTCTCTGTGTCTCTGTCCACATATGAAACATATCCACAGGTATAGAGCCAGTTAGGATCAGAGCACAGACTTAAAGCCTAGCCAAGACCTATACTCCCAACCCCCACTTCTTCCACATTATGTCCAGTCAACACAGTTTAAACATTGTCTCCTCTACCGGCTTATTAGAATTCACAGGCATATAAAGATGTGACCCACATACTACAACCGTCCAGTTTAGAAGAAAAGGCGGAAAATACTTTTAAAAGAGCTCAAGGCTCTACTTGTATTTTGATAACATTTGAAGAAGATATATAATACAAAGCACACATCTTTACACCCCTCTTTTTCATCCATTTCCCTCTTTCTTTAAATTGTTGTAGTTAACTTCATTATCACCCACGAACTATGCATATTTTTTCTTTGCTAGACAAAACTTCCTTAGAACTAACCCAAATGCATCTCCTCAGTGTCCGTCCCCTTCCCTCCTGCCTTTCTAGTCTTCATTTCCTCTTATCATTGTACTGATGAGGCAACACCAAAGAGCAGATCACCTGCCAGCGGCTTCCAGCAGTCCCTTCTCAGAGAACAAGCCAGGGAGGAAACCAAGCTGGCAGAGCCAGAACCCCCATTAGCAAGCAGAGAACCACATGCATTAATATTTTTTGTCCCCCAAAGGGAAAGACTTTAAAAATTAAACTGTATTATACCTGTATACAACAGTATGATTTTAAATATAACTCTAGGTTAAGTATTCTAAGGATATGCATGATATGAACCTAGGGGAATAAATTTAATGAATCAATATTTATAACCTCTTTTCACTTATGTCTGTGGATTAGCTGCTGATTGCAGAATGATTATGAAATATGTGGCATCCAAATATCGATTTCGTATTCCCATGTAGACACATCTCCATACTGGATTTCAATAGAGTCACAAATGTTAAATATCTAATTTTAGCCAGCTTTGACTTTCACAAGAAACACTTAATGATATAAAATAGGTAAAATAATCTGACACTAGTATATAGTACAGGGTGGGGCAAAAGTAAATTTACAGTTGTTAGTATGAAAAATGCCATAATTAGTCCTGGTTGGTGTTGTTCAGTGGTTAAAACATCGATCTGCACACTGGAGGGTCTCCGGTTCAATTCCCGGTCCAGGGCTCATACCTGAGTACAGGTCTGAGTACAGGTCTGATATCTGCCCTGGTCAGGGCTCTCTCTTCTCTCTCTCTTTCTCTCTCTCTCTCTCTCTCTCTCTCTCTCTCTCTCTTTCTCTCTCTCCTCTCTCCCTTCCCTTCCACTGTCTCTGAAAAAAATCAATGGGAAAAACATCTCACTTTTTAAGCAATGATTAAAAATATATAATAGCCATCTGGTGTGGTTCAGTGGTTGAGCCTAGATCCATGCACCAGGCAATCGCTGGTTCAATTCTCGGTCAGGGCACGTGCCCGGGATGCAAGCATAATCCCCAGGGTGTGTGCAGGAGCAGCTGATTGATGTTTCTCTCTCATCAATGTTTCCATCTCTCTCCCTCTCCCTTCCGCTCTCTGAAATAAATGAAAACATATTTTAAAATATAATAATTAATAAATAACAATACAAGAATAAACTCTGTTTCACATACTCACAATGTAAACCTACTTTTGCCTCACCCTGTAAATAGTATTTGGAACGTTGTTTTGTTTTCCTCTTTTCTCATAGTAAAATAATGACTCAATTTTAAATGTTGTGAAGGGTGCCGAAGCCGGTTTGGTTCAGTGGATAGAGCATCAGCTTGCTGACTAAAAGGTCCCACGTTCGATTCCGGTCAAGGGCATGTACCTGGGTTGCGGGCACATCCCCAGTAGGAGATGTGCAGGAGGCAGCTGATCGATGTTTCTAACTCTCTAACTCTCTCCCTTTCTCTCTGTAAAAAAATCAATAAAATATACTAAAAAAAAAATTTAAATGTTGCGAAGGGAGAGGGGAGCTCTTGTTTATCAATTAACAATACTTTAGAAAGACAATGCCCTCTCCTTGTTGGTTTAATATCAAAGTATTAAAAAGTATATGCAATATATTTTTTAGGTAAACTAAGGTTTACTAAGGGTTTTTTAAATAATTCTTGTTTCTTGAAAATAACTAAAACCTTAAAGTGTCACCAAACAGAAGTGGATATTTAAAACACACCCCAGCTCTCATAATTATGGAATATCACTTGAAAACTGTCATTCTTCTGAGTATTAAAAAATTTGCCTCCATTAAATCAGATCACCGGATTCCTATAGACTTGCACTATAATGTCTTTGTCTTTAATGTGCCTTTTCAGAATTAAGATTTGAGGACATACCCTAATTTTTAAAAAAGATATTTTATTGATTTTTTTTTTACAGAGAGGAAAGGAGAGGGATAGAGAGCTAGAAACATCAATGAGAGAGAAACATCGATCAGCTGCCTCCTGCATACCCCACACTGGGGATGTGCCTGCAACTAAGGCACATGCCCTTGCCCAGACTCGACAAACCTGGGCCCCTTCAGTCCACAGGCCAAAGCTCTATCCACTGAGCCAAACCAGTCAGGGCTAATTTGCTTTTTATGAAACTACAATACAACAAATAATCATATGGAATTTATTTTGTGGCTTAATACACAAATATTGTTGAGAAATATCATCCCTCAGTGGTCCATATATAACATCCCAGGAGAGGCATCTATATCACATGTCAGTACTAAGAAAAGTTTTTCCCCTTCAGAGGCAAGCTTCTCTTTTTGTTAAAGTAAGAAATATGTAAATTATGCTATTTTCATTTTAACATGGCTAAGAGGAAACTAAACCTAAAACTATAATTTCTATACAGTTTCTTTTAGACTGAATACTTATATTTCTCTTTATCCCTGGTTTTCTATCTATTTATAACTTCCCTGCACTAGCATATACATGTCTAATTTCATTTATTTTGTTTTATACATGTTTATGTTACAGTCTCTTAATGTTTTTAAACAATATAGACATTATAGTATTGATAAAACATGTAAGCTTTGTCTATGCACAAAGACTATTATGATTAAAATTGTTTAATTTAGTGAGCAAATTCATGCATGAATGAATTCAACTTTCATATGCTTTCCCTATAAGCTTCACACTGAATTATACTTTATGGTTTGATATAAAACACAAAATTAATAACATAAAATATCAATATCTTTTTTAGGAATACAAAGAAATATTTAAGTTTTAATCTCCCTTTGCTACGCCTGATATTGTAGAAGTACAGGTAAAATCATTTAGACAGTTCATCCTTATTTTGGGTACTTAGACTGCATCTAAATTCACATATATCTGGAGAGATAAAAGAAATCCTAATTGGCTTTTTAAAGACATTTATTCATCATTATTCAGCAGTTAACTATGTCTTGACTTTTGCTATGTTCTGTGACCAAGATGAAATACAATGCCCAGTGGGTAAGATAGACATTTAAATTAACACTAGAGGTATCCATCGGGTTCTATGAAAATAAAGAACAGTACAATCCAAAAGAATATTAAAATGAGTACTCATCCACCACGCAAAGTCAAGGACAGAGAAGAAAATGTGCAAAAACAACATGTGCTAGGGCTGTGGTGCTAGGCAGCATGAACCATAAGGTGCTGCGGGTAGCTTGACACGGTGAGAAAAACGTGTGCAAGATGGGTACCAGTTGGTGCATGAGCCTGGAGAAGTGCTTGGGACTTATTTGTATTTCATATCATAAATACCAAGGACGAGGGAAAGGAATGGATTTTAGCAAGGATGTATCCATGAGAATTGTATTTTAAGGACCTTATTTTATGAGGTACAAGAGAGATGGAACTGGAGCAAGAGGAAGATTAATGATGAGGATAATTAAAGTCTCAATCACTGCTGGGGCAGTGGGCATAGAAATTAG